>NC_092225.1:18353001-18485501 GCF_036320965.1 Panulirus ornatus
TATAAAAAAAATCTTCAGTACGATTCTACTGTGCTGTGACTGATGGCGTTTAAACTAATGAATAAATGCTTTTGATAAGTGTATTGACAGAGTCAGTCAGCTGTCTTTAGCGGTACTTTAGTCTCCATGTCAAGGACGAAGTTCTTCCTCCTTATCTTGGCCAACACATATACGCCGCCCACCAGTTCCTTCTCTTATCTAAGAGTGTAAACCAACCCAGGCCAATATCCTCATTGCGTAATGAGAAACACCAAAGTTCAGGGAGACCCTTTAACTCTAGCTACGAATGTGTGTGTGTGTGTGTGTGAGAGAGAGAGAGAGAGAGAGAGAGAGAGAGAGAGAGAGAGAGAGAGAGAGAGAGAGAGAGAGGTGTTTAATGACGTGTGTGGGAGGGGGTATTCCACTGTGTGTGCATGACCTTGGCCACACCACATACCACCCTCACACTTTTTTTCACTCGAGCGGCACCAACACATCACAGGTGTCCGAGTGATGATCAAAGGTGTTGCTGACGCATTACACGTGTTGTCTGAGTGAGGATTAAAGGTGTTGCTGACTAAGAAAATAACTATGGGGTCTGAACCGACAATCTCTTACGTCTGACGAGCGTCAAAGAAAGGCAATATAGTCCGGATGACTTAAAAGCTCATGAGTTCTGGTGATTCAAAGACGTTCGACACCTGATTCCAAGATGTGTCGACATAATGAGATCACCTGCGGCTCGAATTCTGTCGGCTGCCACGTACAACTGTAGAATGCATATGTACTATCATATGTATACGAAGATCCCTGCTTCGTAAATGAATCACTGAGCATTGCCACCATGACACGCTAACGCTCAGAGAGAACAACTCACACAATATGCATGTCTGTATGTCTCCTCAGCCTTTGTCGTTCAAATCAATGATACAAAGGCATCAACACAGAAAAAAAAGATATTCGTATGTTGATGATATACTGGAGCCACAGCGGTGTGTATATACTACGCAGGAAGTAATCGTTATCCTCAAGGAAGAGAGAGAAAGTGAGAGACTTTGGCAGTTCTAAATAACACGTACACAATCTTGCATCAATAAACACCACAGGTATTTCCCAAGTCGTACATCCAACACTTACACACACACACACACACACACACACACACTTTGTCCAATACTAATGGACCAATGAAAAGAGACTGTAATTACCCAGAATGAACAACTACTGCTTCTGAATACCAAAGGACTTCAGTCTCAAGGATGTAAATATTTTAAACATGTTTCTGGTAAATGTTCCAGTCATCCACACCAATACACGGAACATAGTTCCTGAAAACATAAAAGAGGACTTAAAAACACAAAATATTCGACATCTTCACAATGTAAGCAAAAAAAAAAAAAAATGAAAGCACTTTGGATATTGTAATTAATTTCTTTCTTGTAATATACATTTTCCTCTTTTCGAAAATATTAAGTTACAGACCGTAAAAATACAGGTCATAACGTTTTTCTGATTCGATACAGAAGCTACACTTCCTCTCCCTTAACCCATCATCATCATAGAATAACTCGAAAAGTAATAAACGCAAAGTCATTGATTTCCTACACCTTTCTTAACACCGCAGCGGCGCCCAGGATATGACGCCATACACGTAAGAACCAATGGTTTCCGGTATAACGTGACGTGTTAACTGTACACACAGTTCGTGAGCGTACGGTTCGCGGACAAGGAAACAGCTACTCTTAGACTCCATGATCAGGTTGAGGGAAAGCTAAGGAAGTTTAAGACTGCATTACTGAAGGCTGTTAGAGAGGTGTGCGATATGGCATGTACAAGAGAGAGGTTCAACATGGTAGAATGGTAAGAGCTATGCTGTATTTCCGCCAGTGTTGGTGAACTTAAGCAAACTTCAACTAACCTAAATGTGAATAGCTAACGTTACCCTATGAAGCAACACGGATTTTCTTTGTGAACACTTGATCGACATCCTTTCTAGGCTACCACACTGAATGAGAAAATAACGGGAGTATGGAAGGAAAGGGACGAATCTGCCAAAAGAAATTAGCGAGGAATGCAGTGCAAAGAATGACGAATAGAGCTCTGGTTGAAGGATGTAAGGAATTTGGGAAAATTGATAATGAGAATTTAAAGGAGAATAGAGACCCATTCTGAAAGGAGGTAAGTGTAAAAGAAAGACTCGTGTAAGGAGTGGAGGTGCTTCAAACATGTCTGGTTGAATGATGAAAAGAAAATAGTGAGGATTTTGTGATATCAAAGACTGTGAGAGTTTTTAAGGAAAGAATAGGACAAGTTGATGTGTTTGCTGGTACAGCAGGAATAGGAGTAAGGATAAAGAGATGTATATATGTATGTAGATGAAGGTGACATTGAAGAGGAGCAAGAGTGAAAGGGAATAAAGCTCTTACAAGATGGAAGAGCTGGGAGTCTAGATGGAGGAGTGTGCGACATGGTGAACATTATTGATGATGAGTGGATCAAAAAATCTATGGCAAAGGAGACATTCGTATGATGACTGGACGAAAGTGTCTGCTCCACTCTATGGAAGATAGGTAAGAAAATGTGAGTGTAGGAGTTATGGAAGAACGTCTAATTAACGCAGCTGGCGTGTTGTATGGTACATAGGGGAAGATACAGATCGCAGGAGAGACGTGTAGATGTGGTGAGAGAATTACTGTGAAGGATGTTTGAGATACCACAGGAAAGACTGGGGGTCAGATGCAACGGAAACGGGAGGTACATGAGAAATGAACTTTAAGGAGGGCAACTGACTGATATGCTTCATACAAAAAGGCCACGCGAACATTCTCTCTAAATCAGACTTTCCTTGGAAGTTTTAAGGTGGACGGTAATCTAAATCGTGTTTTTTTTTTTTTTTTTGACACATACAGAGCAATACAATATAATGAGACAAATAAAGGAATAAGTGAATAATGATGACATTAATGGTACTCATAAATGTTTTGATATGTTGCAAGCTGAAAAGATATTATATGATTCCCTAGAAAGACTAGAATTGCTTAAGTGTCCCATTATATACACTGAAATTACTCTATCATCGGGAACGCATCTCGAACTAGGCCTAGGCTCTTCCTCATATTCATGGAGGTGTCATAAAAACCACAAAATTCGACTAAGAAAATTGATCCACAAGCGATATAGCTGAGACTACGTCTACCAAGGGACATACGTGAGAGGGAGAAGGATCTTAAAACCATCTTGAGTCACCAAAAGATACTTTAATGACCTGGACAATCGATAGACCTAAAGACCAAACAACCACCCATCAACCACCCAACCAGCTACCTTACCTAAACCTCTTATGACTACATGACGTCCATGAATGATGGACAGCACGAATGTAATAATAATGGACAAAACTACTGGACTCACAGACAGGTTAAGAGCCACTTTGTGTATATTGAAAAAAAATAACAACATCGAGTACAACACGCCATGGGGACCCTCGTCACGCAGGACTGGCTCTATAATCATTCAGAAGAATGTTCTATGTTGTGTCACGACAGAGGCCATAACGATTACCTCGTGAGCAAGACCCTCCACTTACCCTACTGGGTACACTGAGCAGACGCTCTGGTACGACTAGTCTTGCTATCAACGCAAAGTGAAGCTTTATCACCCTAAATGAGCGAGGCTTTACGACCACTAAAGATAAGGACCTTATTACGAAAACTAATTGAAGTTCTGATACCTAAAACTGAAGAGCTTTATTAACATGAGATGAGTAAAACTATGCTATCGCAAAGTGAGTGACACTTTACCACGAAAAGTGAAACTTTATAACAAGAACAGTTAAAACTTACGTCCAAAATTAAGTAGAACACTTATATCAAAATAACGAAAACTTTCTTCGTAATCCAATGTATCTACAACACAATTTGTTTGATAGGAGAGCACTCACTCTGCCACTAACACAGATGCTTTCTACTACTGAATGATAAGTATAGTAATAATGATAATGATAGTAATAATGATAAAGATAATGATAATTACAGTAATGATTATAACAATGAATAGTTATAGTTATGTTATCATCATTATTATGATTATCATGATCATTATCATTACACATATTATTATTATCATTATCATTACTATCATTGCTATCCCTGGGGTTCACTAATGCTCATGATGGTGGAAGGCGTGCACAGGAGAGAATGAATTGGAGGGATGTGGTATACAGGGGTCAACACCCTCTCACTGGACTGAGCCAGGGCATATGAAGAACTAGGGAAAACCACGAAAAGGTCTGTGGGACCAGACTGTGAATAAGGTGCTGTAGTTCCGGGGCTTCGGGGCATTGAACATGACAGCTAGAGAACAGATGTGAGCGAATGAGTTTTTCTTCTTTTGTTCCTGACGCTACCTCGCTAACACGGAAAATGGCGTAGAAGTAACGATTACGGGAGGAGTAGTTTATGCATATACACAGGGTGTATGACGGTGGTGACTGTGTGTATGCGGAATGTGTTAATGTGTCTTAAGTCTTCATTGACAGCCGTCGTTGCGCCGTGTTCGAGCGGAGGCCAGAAGATGTGCAGCCCCGGGGAGGCACTCAGTGTGGCACGGGTCATGGTGGCACTGTGGTGGAACCTCTCCCTCACCACCACACCTACTACCCACACACACAAACACACAAACACCTGGCCGACGACGCCACTGAGCCTTGTGGCCTCCTGTGGTACTGCCAGGGCACATGTTCGCTGCTGTATCATTGGAAAGTGTCAAGAGGCTATTCCAAGACGTCAACATCCCTTCAAAGAGGATTGTTACTACTGGGTTCATTAAGGTTTCGACCAATGGGGGAAAGGTATCTGCTGATGGACATCTACTGAAAGGTACGCTAAGTGTAAGTAATTATTTTTTGTTGTGGTTACTTGTAAGTGGAGTGCGGGGAAGGAGTTGTAGACTTGTGTTTGTATGTCTGTATGTGTGTGTGTGTGCGTGTGTGTGTGTGTGTGTGTGTGTGTGTGTGTGTGTGTGTGTCTACTGGACTGTCGTCCTACACCACCTTCAGTTTCCTGTATAACTTCCTCGTTAAGCCATTCCGGAGTTATACGAGGCGAAACTCTCAACCATCTCACGTATCCCAGGACAAAAAATGAGACGCAGTGAACCACACGATACAAATGTATATTCCTTGAAAATATTCGTTTTACGAAGTGTGGTATCTTTCACAGTTACGGAAGCTGTAAGTACTGCATGATGGCACTAAGCAGTGTTTTGATTCTACACCTTCCATGTCTTGAATCTCATATTGCTGTTAAGTAAAACGCCTTTGACACAGACACTATATTCACGTACGATTTTTCCTCTGTCTCTGTTAAGCATGCGTACGACCTCCACATCACCGTTAAGTGCGTGTACAACTGACACTGCTCTTCAAGTAGGTGTACGACTTTGACACTGGTGTCAGGTGCGTCTACGACAATGATACTGCTGTTCATGGACGTGCATGACTCTAGCGTTGCATTCATGTACGTCCACGACAATGGCATTGCCATACAAGGGCGTACAGGCTTCATCTATCACGGTAGAGTCAGTATGCGAGTATCTGTACGTCTCCATAGTGTTGTGACACAACCTAATGTTCTTTTCCTCGAAACATACGTGATCCTCTCGGTCTGGTCATCCGGTGTGATGGCAAAATCTTATTCTGAACTATTATTACTGTCGTCCTGAGTCACTTATGAGACCGAGTGGTCAAAGACGTTATTACACAAACACTGAACTACTACTACTCATACTGAGGAAGAATTAAATTTTCCTGTTTTTTCCATCGATTTTTGAGTGAAAACAAGAGACAACATGACAGAATCAAAAATAATGCCTGACGGAACAAAAACTGTCAAATAGAGGAAAGGTTACATCAAATTTCATACGGAGAAGACAGATCATTATTTGAACACAAATGATGCAAAGGAATATAAGGTATATATTATGAATTCAAAGAGCACCACGCCCTTGGGTCCTTTCAAGGTTGAATTTGAAGGTGGTATAGAGATCAGAAACTCAAGAGATTAGCGTAGCAAGACTTGAAAAGTAAACAATTTAAAGTGAAATTCCAGTAAACGTTTTTAAAGTAACTAAGGAGGGGAAAATAATGTCAGTCCTAGACTTAAAGTCATTTATAAAGTTTATTCTTAACTGTATCTCTTGCCTCTTTTTTGAACTCCACCACAATGTAATAGTTCCTTAAGTTAAAAGGCCTCTTGAAGAAAAAGTAATTTTCCTCATTCAAAGTAAAGATGTTTGCCATCGAGTTTGTATCCATTACTACGAGTGAAATCAGATGATATTAGCCTTATGTAGCATCTTAAACCTACCCGGAATCATTGACGATTTCATACCGCTTGTATAAAGTTACCTTCTAACCTCCTCTTTACGAAGCTAAATGTGTTTCGGGTGTCTGGATGGCTCTCGGAAAGGTTTTTTTTTTATCAGTTCGGGAATCATCTTCTTTCAATCTACAATATGTCTTTCTTCAAACAAGGTAAACTAAAGTAGAAGGGAACTGCTTAAGAATAACGTGACCTGTGTAGAGGAACACCTTCGCAGACGATGCTGTATTATTAAATGCACCAGTAACTGGTATCATTAAATTCAGAAAAATACAGCAAAACGTTGCTGTATCATTTAACAGACCATCACGCCACTGCTATCGTCAATCACAGCAACATCTGTCATCAAACATGGGAACATTTTGTATTATCAAGTATATTCATAAGTTGCATTATCAGATGCTGTAAAATGTTGCACCACAAGACGCAGCAACAAGTTCCATTGTAAAGAAACATGACATGTAATCATCATATACATCATCAAGCCACTGCATCAGAGAACACAACATTATATCATGTTCTCAAAAGCAGCAACAAGTTATTGTCTCAATAAATACAGCAATATGTTATATCATCATCATCATCATATAGGAATGTGTTATTGTATTACCAAGTGGTGTAACAAATACAGCAATATACCAATGCATAATCAAATACTGCAACGTATCGTTGTATCATCAAACACAGCACCATATATCATCACGTAGATAAATAATACGTCATGGTATGTATAGACTCCCAAAGAAATCTTCCACGTACACTACAATGCCATTGCGAAAGTTCAGCTCCTTGCCTCCCCACCTGAACATGCTAGGTACGCGATTATGGCAGACAGATAGGGATAAGATAAGGTATGGATAAGATATACTAGTGGTTAGCTTTAAGGATAAGAGTCAGGGAAGGAGGGTGCGTTGTGAAACAGAGGTGTTTGTGGTCACCCAAGTTGGCGTTGACGTTATGAACGCGACCGCTAATGATCGCTAGACGATAAATCTAAAGCCCAATACTCACCTTCTATTGACATAGACCAGAATAGAAGGACTTCTGGAAACAGTTTTAGTCATTAAACGATTGCCAGGAATACGACACATGTTCGTGATGAATATTTCATATTGATACACAATTGTTTCTCCTATTTTACGCGAGGTATGTTCAGGGACAGACGAACAACGGCCATATTTGCACACATCTACTCCAGCTGTCATGATAACTTAACGTAAATAAAAGATAACCGCAGTTAAAACCGAAGCAGCTTGCTGCAACAGGTAATGTAAAATAGCAACAAGCATGCAATGACGGTACACAAAAGCCACCTGAAGGATGTGATAGATATTGGTTTAAAGCTAAAATGCTTCTCCTTACTCACTCTATGATCAGACCCCAGGCTAAGGATGATCACAGATATCATGAATCTTGTATAGAATGTGCGCTGACCCTTCCTTCGTACCATTACTAACACCAGCAAACTGTGCTTCTCCTTTCGCGATGGGTTGAGAATTTCATCTGCAGCACCTCTAGTGTAGAAGAAGAAGAAGAAGTATTCATCAAAATCTCTTCCTACAAATCATCCAACGGGATGAATGGAACTTGAGTCACTGAGTATTACAATGGCTTCAGGAAGAGCATCAAAGCTAACCTGACCAAAGTCTGGGGATGAACACCAAGAGGGACCCGACTGAGCGGAGGCAGAACACTAAGCTGGACGATTAACTGACTTCAGAGGTAGAACACCAGCCTGGCCTCTGGGTGCTCAGAATACCAGCTCGATTCACCGAAGGTGTTAATGCCAAAATACGTCATCATTCGTCATAGACGGCCGATATCTGTTGTCTTCAAAGTTCAGTGGCGCGCGTCAGAGCCATACATCATTTAACCTTGAGGAACCGACCACCGAGGCCCCCAGTATGCCACCAGCGTGGCACCGGCACGCCTAGGCACCGAGACTCCCTTCATAATACATGCTGGTGAAACGGCAGCGTGGACACGCCCTTAGGTCCCCCACACCTCGCCTCCTCTAATCATAGAAGCTCTCCAGCTGCCAAATTCATAAGGTGGTCAAGGGTGAGATGAAGGGCTGTAGTTGGTGGTATGGCCCTTACTTCAGGAGAGAGAGAGAGAGAGAGAGAGAGAGAGAGAGAGAGAGAGAGAGAGAGAGAGAGAGAGAGAGAGAGAGAGAGAGAGAGAGAGTTCTCTGTCTCTTTCCCACAGCCTAAAACCTCATCCTTACTGTCTCCCTTCTTCTAAACCTCACCCTCATTGTTTCCCCTCATTCCAATATTACACTCAGTGTTACACTCATCCTAAACCCTCACCGTCACTGTCCACCTCATTATGACCTTCACTATCCACACTTCATCTCGAATCTCACACTCACAGTTCACCTCATCGTAAACCTCTCATTCATCATCTCTCATATTCTACACCCTTACACGTATTCGTCAAACCCTAGTGGAAAATACGTCTACCTTAAAGCACAAGTCTTAATACAGGGGTACTTAACGTTGATTACAGATTACCATAGGGAGGTACGGTCATTTCACTCCCATGCAGTTACAGAGGAGACAATTCAGCTACAGATAATTACACTCCCATGTAAATCACTTTCATTATATTTACGTATGACTCAGCGCTGAAACTATTTCGATCGCTTTAAAACCACCTCCCCGTAAAACACACACACACACACACACACACACACACACACACACACACACACACACACACTACGGCATTTTGCAAGTAGCGTGACGAGGTTTCATTTAGAATTGCAAATGATTTACTTTGAACTACGATTAGATTCATCATCGAATGGACATAGCAAGCATAGCAGAGCTGCGAACCAACTATACTAGTGCAGCCAAGCATTCATAAACATTCAACACCTGCACAATCAAACAAAGAGTCTCCAGATACAATCCCACTCCAACACGCTCGGTACTCAGTCCTGTACAACAACATTAGATCCCCCACCCACCTACACCAGTCCATAACTAACCACCAAACACAAATAAAAAGTTAACCCGTGACACGTCCATAGCCTTTGTTCACGGAGGCACCTTTTCGCTGCGCTCCACCTCACTTCTTTGCGTTTATTTGGGCTGAATTTCATTCGTTATGAATCAAAAAAACTTGAGAGGTTGTCCGAATCTCATTTACACTCATTCCTCATCATTGTTGACTTTCGGTAATTCCTCAGTGTCGTCTGGAAATATATCCAGACGCGAATCCGGTAGTTGTGGCACCATATGCAAGGATCAAGAAGAGAAATGGTCCCAGAATCAACCCCTGTGGTATGCTACCGTTAAACCCAACCTAATAGGAAAAGGTTCCTTTGACACATGTCCTTTGTGTCCTCCAGCTCAAAAATAAATGTGTATCCATTGAAAAGTCTTCCCATATTCCTGTTCGAAGATCCAGCTTCTCTGCTTGTTATGTACTTCAGCTCAATTTCCCGATCGGAATAAAAGAAAATAAGACATTGGCTCTCGTCTACTTTCTTGGAACCACAACCTTCCAGCGACATACTGAACAATATCTCGAGCGGCCTGTCAAGTGTATCTGCATACATTTTCAGGACGTGTGTGTGTGTGTGTGTGTGTGTGTGTGTGTGTGTGTGTGTGTGTGTGTGTGTGTGTGTGTGTGTGTGTGATTTATTTGTTTAATCAAATAAGCATACTTATACAAACATGTAGTAAATCTACACGACTCGTCCCATAACACTTACTTAATTGCTTACCCGCATATTTCGAATAAGGCCATAGTAAAGTACAAGAAAAAATATTAACAACATTAATAAATGTATAAAAACATATGCTCTATGGTCAGTATATAATGTATGTATGTTTTCAATATCAAAACTCCCACTAGCTTTTGTTTGCTGATATGTTAGCACTTCAGGAGATGAATTTCATCATATCTGTTAACACTGTGCGAAGGTCATTTGATACCACTCAACGAATTCCCAATAATATTCAAGGCAACAGCAGACTTGACCCTGCACAGTGAATCTATTTACCCGAGACAGAAGGTATCTTCACCCCATGATGAATGGCCCTCAACGACAGTCTTTGACGAAAACTGAATTTCTGCCAGTTTCAACCTCAGAATGATAAATAATATATATATATATATATATATATATATATATATATATATATATATATATATATATATATATATATATATATATATATCCCTGGGGATAGGGGAGAAAGAATACTTCCCACGTATTCCCTGCATGTCGTAGAAGGCGACTAAAAGGGGAGGGTGCGGGGGGCTGGAAATCCTCCCCTCTCGTTTTTTTTTAATTTTCCAAAAGAAGGAACAGAGAATTGGGCCAGGTGAGGGTATTCCCTCAAAGGCCCACTCCTCTGTTCTTAACGCTACCTCGCTAATGCGGGAAATGGCGAATAGTTTGAAAGAAAAAAGAAAAGATATATATATATATATATATATATATATATATATATATATATATATATATATATATATATATATATATATATATATATATCTACAAAGGTCAGACGAATTAAGATTTGATAATTTTGCAACCAACTGATATCATTCTTATAAGTTATACTTCAATACATAGATTATATATATAGATTTTAGGATCTTTACCTGCTCTCACTCTTGACAAACTTGACGTCTTTCTCCTCCAGTGTCGCCAGCTCACGAATGTGCTAGATAAAAAAAAAAAAAAAGCATGACAGAGAAGCATGACCGAGAGAGACAACGATGATAATGTTGATGGAAAAGGAAGTGTTACGTTACGTGATATCCATAATGCTTGAAGGGGATCACCGTGGCATCTATAATGCTTGCACAGATACATGGCATAAGACCAAACCTCTATCTTTGATCCAGACTACTTGAACAGTATGAGGTTACAATGTTTAGCGATGCAGGACGACATACCAAATGGTACAACAGTTCTGTACCCGATACTTTGACTCACTGCACAATGCCAGTTCGTGGAAGACTTTTGCCAGAAGACATAACTCGTTCCAGTGTTATCAAGAAAAAAATTATGAGACGAAGATTTCCACGACAGACGGACGTCCCTAAATCATAAACATGCCTGTCGTTTCCATATCACAGTATTGATCCTTAGGAGGCCAGAGACGACCTCCTCCAACGGTAGTCTCCGATAGTGTTCTTTTAGCTCTCCTCCGTCACCTTCAGCCTCAACCCCAAGACACTTTATTCAGACCGTGTTTCTCAAAGATCACCCTATGGCTGATCTTGGATCACTTCTACTTCACTGACGGTCTACCATATTTCTCCTAAATATCCACAACCTTCAACGTGAAGTTCCTTCTATCACATAATGGTACTTCATTTCCTGGTTGTAATTGTTCTCGACTCAATGTATATTGTAAGAGAGGTGGATATCTTTGGATGAAAGGCAATTTAGCATTTTTTCTTCGTAAGCAGAGTCCAATATCCATATATCCATGCCAGGACTTTGACTGGAGGTGCTGTGAGTATAGCAATAGCCCACATTAAGCAAAGACCTAGCCTAACCTAACCTAACTTAACCTTACCTAACAAATAAGGAACTTAACGCTGGAATACGGGTGATGGATGGCTTGACCTCAAGCACTCGGTAACAACGTCGGCTTAGGTCAACATGAGGATCACTATAAAGACTCGACGCTCCGTCTTCACGAAGTATTACCGACGTTAGTCTAAATAGGTGGAACCTACTAGCACACAGGACCTAATGTGAACTAACTAGACCTAACTTTGATGGTGGTCATCTAGTACACAATAAGATCACTGATAGGTATTAAGATAATGATACTTTAAGTATTCCTTGAAAAGATAAGGTTATTGGCCTCAGCCAAACACACCTTCTCAATTCAAAATGACACTATGGGACTCGACCAACCAGAACCTCGCAAGACATGAAGTTGTTATACAACTCGGACAACCAAAGCCTTCTAAGACAAGATGACGCTATAGGCCTCAGCCAACCAGAGCAGCCGAAGACATTATGGCACTTTAAGACTCAACCAACCAGAACCTGCCAAAGAAATGACGATTGTTGTAGACTATAGCCACCCACAGCCTTTTTAAGACGTGACAACGTTGCTGGACAGCCAAACAGAACCTCCCAGAGAGCCACACCGCATCAGTCGATCCCGACCAATGAATTACTGTCATTCATATCTCCCGGAACTTCACTACGCTTTTATTATTCAGCTGCACTCCTGATGAACGCCACATTACCGCGGGTCGATACTGTGGAACCAGTTTGTATGATGATGAGGAATTCGAGGATCCCTTTATTGGTGTTTGTCATGTCTTTCTTCTATTTCATGTTTTTTTTTTGTGTGTGTGTTCTTTCAGGTACATAGTTCATTCAGTACCTCCACTCCATTCCCTCTAGTTCCTCATTCTTCGTGTGTGTCTGTTAATGTAGCTGCTTGTGAGTACCACTTACTTCATTCCCTTCCTGTATGCTAAGCACCGATGCCTTTAGTTTTTAGTTCTTGTTCTTTACTGGTTTCTCTTTACTTTGTGCCTGTATGTAAATTTGATCCATACCGATGATAAATGATTTCAGGTTCAAAGAGAAGCCCTCGGAGTTACCGTACGGATAGTAATAGATGAGGTAATGCCGTGTGGAGCAGATGGTTATCAATCTATACCCAGGTAATTTTCTTCGCTTGACAAGAACACAGCCTGGATCGATACTCAGGTGTCAGTCCACATCATATCGAATATCATCAGTTCAACTTAGCTGGGTCAGTTCTCAGCTGAGCCTTTCAGCACGGTAGGAAGGTCAGTCAACGTGACATCAATTCTTAGCTGATTTATTCAGCAGGTCCAGTCATAATATCCGGTAGATGTTTAGCTGATCTTCCCAGCATAATCTGCAATCAGTTTTAACTGGTCCAGTTTTACGAACGATTAGATTTACAGAACTCTTAGAAATACTACAAGTGAGCAGCGAGTTCTACAATAAATGTTTCATTTTACCCAAACGTTGATCGTAATAGCCAGTTTTAACCACTAATAAAGTTGATCCATGGGTTCTGTGGAGACCCCACCGAGTTATTACTCATGTATCCGCACCTTTCCTCTGGTGTGGATCTTGGACACGTACACACAGGGGGTGTTAAAAGATTACACAGCCACTGATCTCTATTTTGCAGGCGCTGGAGGCCACGGCTCCAGTGGGTCGCGGGTATAAAGAGGCAGATCCAACTCGACGCCGCTTAGTTGCTGGAAGGTTGCGCTCCCTTTCGGCAACACCAACACGACCTTCATAACCAAATGACTGCTGTCATTGCTGCTGATGCTGTGACGTTAACGCAACGCCTGTAGATAGACAAGTGCCACTGCTGAGGCCAGAGGTCATCCTCCTGGTCGGCCAAGGCACTGGAACATACTGGTTCATAACCTCAGTACTCACCATGCTCGTACACTCTACTACGGCAGCTGACGTCGCGCTGACGCTGATGGTGAGCGCAGCTGTTGCCAGAGAACTTCCCTTCTATCACGAACTCACTAACGCGACTGCTGATCGGACGGTTCCTGAGCAGGCGATGCTGCTGGATCTTCTTGCTAAAACATACACGTCCAAATGCCTCAGAGTCGTGGTTGGAGACACAGGTCTATGGATCAGGAGCTGGAAGCACTCTCACGTCAGCATCAATCCCGATGGCTCCCAGGCTAAACAAGCTGTCGACTTCATGAACAGACACATGGAGAAGGTGACGGTGTATGCATGTGTAACTTACCTAATGACCCAGATTCCGGGCCCGCAAGTACTCATGGCCACCACCGACCTCGCCAACAAACAGGTGACTCGCTACTTCATCGTCCGCGCCAGCAGCATCTCCCACGCCCAAGACTTCCTCTTGGACGAGCGTCTGAGGAACGAGGAACACGTAGCAGCCATCGTCAGAAAAGAGAGGCAGTCTGGAAACATCTGGCAGGTGTTCACGCGTCAACTCCTTCATCCAACAGGCTCTCCAGAGTTCCAGCTGAAGAACAGATGGTCCCTGGCCAGAGGCTTAGGCAACACAGAGGAGCTCTTCCCCGAACAGATGGGTAATTTTTACGGTGCGGAGCTGACGGGCGTGACACTCGACTTCCGGCCCTTCACGGACTACGAGACAGTTCCAGGATCTAGGGTAGTGAAGCCGAAGCCGTCGCTGGACGTCTTCATCCTCGATGTGATAGCCAGGAAGCTCAACTTCACGTACAAACTTGAGGTGCCCGAGGACGGACTGTGGGGCTTCCTCAAGGACGATGTGAGTATGGCCAACCACACTGCGCCGTAGTAAACGCTTGGGGGGTCACCATGTTCGTTGAATAGCAATGTTAACGATGTGTGTGTGTGTGTGTGTGTGTGTGTGTGTGTGTGTGTGTGAGTGAATTATATGATGTTAATTTTGATACGGTTCTCTCCAGTGATTTCTTTTAGATTACATAAAAATCTAAGAGTAATGCCAGTTTCACATTTCATGCTGACTAAATTGAAGAAATTAATGCATACGAGGATTACTCCGTCATCTGAAAATAATTGATTTCGTCTGAAATAAACTGAATTACCGTGATATACAACCTCGACACCTAACTGGAGTGAGGTAATTATTTTCATTTCTACAACGATATTTTCTCTTCGAGCAAATGAAAAAAAAAATCTACGCACTGTCTCGCGTTCATATGATAGGGGATTTCCTTCTACAATTTTTTTTATCTGTGCAATTTTGAAGAGAGGCGGATATTACGGTAAAAAGAAATAATCACGTGCAAATTTGTACTGTACTGTTTACCTGTCTCCTGTATTGCATGCTAACCTACATGTTAAATCAGACCAGTACGTTATGACGGCAAATTGTCTGTCAGTTGGGCGATATTCAGTAACATCTTACGATGTCCCGCTGTTTGTTATCACTATGTTTATATACACAATCGTCTTACGTCGTTAAAAGAATCGGTAAACTCTTTTTCTCCTTACTTGTTATATAATGAATATTGTAGTCTGTGCTGGCCTAAAGCACATGGAAGTCTAGCTACATAATAAACGTAAATTGGGTTCAATTTTTTACATTCCGTAATATTAAAGATCAATTACATCACAGTAGCGAATTATCGTAATTCTATAAAAAAAAAAAAGAAAATTGTACGAGATGATACAATGCCGTGGAACCACACAAAACACAGGTTACGTATGTTTCCCTAATCTTAGGTCATTTATTGTTTTTCTGATATTCTTCCGAATAACGATGCTTCGGAATTTCATGAATATCCTATTTATTGTACATATCCCTTACTTGACCACAGCACATCTCAGCCGAACCTAGCAACTGAAAACGTACTTTAACAAATCAAATTCTCAATCCCAGAATTCTTCTTTACTGAGTAACGAGAGAAATGTTAATACCTGTAGGCAAAGAAGCCATCGAGACACAGACAAGCGTCCCACCATGCCTCAGACACTGCTCTACTAAACATAAATAAGATATCAGCTGACGTAAAGCTGGCTTGTCTCACTAGACGTGAAGAAGGTATTACACTTTTATTTTCGTGTAATGGATAACAATATCACAGTGGCGGAAGCGCCCCATCTCTTGCCCAGACCTACAGGCAGGCCTGGATATGAACCAGGGCCTTAGAAAGTCAAGGGGAAAGGCCAAGACATCGGGGTTGTAACCTTGTAACGATGGGTCGTAAGGTTGTACTCAAATGATCGCACCATAGCTCTCGAGTAGGTCATATTTCGTATTACAAAATCTGAGAAATCTACTTCGAGTTTCTATTCATTACCGTGCTAAACAGTTTCAGTCTTAATCGCAGATATAAAATCAATCTCCCCCTTTCACGATTCTAACTGGTGGGCTGCATCAGCATCTAAAGCCCCTGAGTGATGCACTGTGGACACACTTTATTCACTATTTTCTGCTCCACCTTCATCAAAGTTGACTGTGTTCTCTCGGCAGGGTCACTGGGTGGGTGTTGTGGGCGACGTGGAGTTCCGGCGAGCCAACTTCTCGCTGGTGTTGTCTGTGACGCTGGAGCGACGGATCAGCGTGGATTTCACCAGGAGCTACTACCGCGACCCCCTCAGCTTCGTCACCGCCAAAAGCCGCCCGCAGCCTCCATGGCTCAAGCTCATCACTCCCTTCACTAGTGAGTGGTGTGGGAGAGGAAGGGAGAGTCGGGTATGCATGGACACTGGTAGTAGGATACGAGGGTAAGCCTGGGTAATGGTAGGATACTAAGGTAAGTCTGGGAACTCGTAGGAAAATTGAGGAAAGCCTAAGTGCTGGTAGGACTGTGGGGCAAGTCTGAGTGCTAATAGGAGAGTGGAGCTGAAGGGGAGGCGAGTGCTCTGATGGCAGGAGGAGGCCATGGAAGATACCTCTTCAACGGCAAGGTAGTGGAGAGACAGATGATGGAAGAACACCAGTGGAGCTTTAGGTGGTAGTGGAGATGGTACAGCGGCAGCGAGAGGTAGTGGGATGCCAGTGGGACGTAGATAGTGAAGGAACAGGTGATGGTTCAAGAAGAAAGTGATACCACAATGGTTTATCATACACGAATGAAATGGAAAGAGGATCACTCCTTTCATCCTCTTAGATACCCAGCAACCAAGAGGACAACAACACCAGCTCTAATGCTTCCTCGAACATAATCTTTCATTCTACAACATCCGACGTCAAAGTTATAAATCACCAACACTCGCGATGTTTGTAAGCCTTGAAAACAAATGAAACGTACCGACGCGATCCATAAAATCTAAATCAGCAATTTGATAAAATTCTCTTTTTGTCTTGCTACAAACAGAACCAAATTGCGAGAAAATGTAGATAACCATCTTTAGAGAAGTGCTTCACCTGTAAATGATCATAACAGAAATTGCTGCTCCTCACAAGAATCGCTATTACCTCTGGTCCTTGTGTATAATCTCTTGTGCCAACCTTCTTACCGATTCTCTATAGCTTGACAGATTTCCTAACTCATTCAGTCTCATATCCGGATAAGAAATAAATGACCAGATTATAAATCGAGTTGATATTCCGAATTAATTTTCTCTTTTTTCTTAAAGCAAGGGAAGTGGGTTCATCTTTACGACATACATGTGACCTGTGATAATTGAGTGATTAGGGTAAGTTCATTCGGAATTCAGAGTTAGATGAGATGGATAAACAAGTAGTGAGTAGCTGAACAAAACGAAAGGAATCTCGTAATTGTTTAAGTACCAGTTACTAAGGGTTATCAAGTAATCATTGTCCACATACATAACTCACTGCTTCACGCTCCCTTTGATTAGTGTTTGCTACCCGGCATTTGTATGATACGTAAAGATAATACCGAATACACTAAGGTGCGCGCGTATTAACATACTGTTAGCACACAGCCAATCAAGGTGTTCATCCTCCCGTTTGGGCTCCAAGTTCTGGGTGTAGGTGCTTCAAAATCTGGGCGTGTATGTACATACATGTGTATGTGGGTAGGTTGGGCCATTCTTTCGTCTGTTTCCTTGCGCTACCTCGCTAACGCGGGAGACAGCGACAAAGGGAGTCCTTTCACCTCACGTTAACTTTGGATGGTGTATGTGGCTGCTTGCTACTCTCTGACGTTCGAACCGGGGCACTTACAGGTCAAAGTGTTATGGTGTAGGGATTTCAAAACCCAGGCAGGGTTTGAAGTATCGTATCTTGGCCTTGATGGCCTTTTTGAGGCGACTAAACGCCGTTTCTCTAAAGCCTTATTCATTATAGGCTGCTTTTCAATTGATATGGAATATCCTTTATGTAAATTCTTTTATATGAATCTTTTTCCGTACAGTGCCGGGTACATCCGGAACTTCTCACTCCTGGGAGGTACAAAATCACCCTGCTACTTGAGGAAGCGCAGCTATGAAGATACAAGCGTCTCCCCAGCAAAAGGAGTCTTGGGGTTAGATAATGATAATAACAATGCAGATGATTACTCGAACCCTCCCTTACTTGGGGTTCGATGATGATAATTACAGTAATGATGATTCGAATCCTTCCTCACTTGTGCTTTTGTTCGTCCACGCAGCGCAGGTGTGGCTACTGGGAGTTGCGTCTGTGGCATTGGCCGCAGTGCTCTACTACTTTATCTTCAGGATCCAGTCCACCTTTGGTTCCTTTACGCTCCCTCCCTCCAGGGCCTTCATGCACATCTTCGGCGCCTTCCTCAGCCAGTCGCTCTTCGTCATGCCCTGGTTCTCCGCTGGGAAGGTATGTCGCTTTATTTGTACGAGACTCAAGGAATTACTTTCGGTTTTCAGAAGTATTTGAAGGTAGTGTTCCTCCCAGATATTTTTTTAGTCTAAGAGAACTGTTCGATGAATACTTTCGAAAGGGATTTGTTTTGATTACTTGCCTAGTCCAAACTCCGTTCAATCCATGGATCATTCATTATCAACTATAGTAAAAAGAAAACTGAAGAATTCGTAAATTTGATATATCAGATACCTGTCAAAACTAGTTTTACATTTACAACATACAATTAATGCGCATATTTGTGGATGTAAGTTCTAGAACAAGCTCGCATATCATTCGTGGCACAACATTTCCAAATGATTATTTTTTTCCACTTACCACATCCCACTAAGAAGGCCCGATGGCTGAAGAAGGCGTTGAAGATCCTCGGGTGGTAGTTATAACTTGATGGGCAGCCTGGAGGACCTTTGGTATATATGGCAGGCTTCAAGCCCGAGTAACCAACCCAGGCCTTCCACCTGCTCTGGTGTTGGTCCTTGGCTATACCGAAGGACAGAGGTCTTCGTTCCTGGGGATCGAGACCCACTGAACACATGAGCACCTGATGGAATGAAACAACACGTTAAAAGAACACGGTTGGATAGATGGAATATGGGATGTTTTGAAGAAAATACTGGTCAAGGAATCGCTTGGTGATGCCAAATCACACTAAAGTACCTTCGAAAGTCTGCGATGGAATGGCAGGAGTGAGTTCATCCACACACAGGGAAATATGAGGATAACAGCAAATGAACAGGGAAGAACAATACAGTTCATACTTAAATAACGTAAGCGAAAAAAAAAAGTTACAGAAATTGAATATCCGTTTCATCTTTTACTGTTGGATCTAATGGCTGTCAGTGGGTTTAGGGTCATTGAAACAGAACCTATAACATACATGTAAGATAATCATATTCAAGCAAAATATACGTAAAAAGACTGAAAAAAAATATGAAGAATATATGTTAGAGGGATGGGAGCATTGTTTTTGGTCAAGGAAGGAAGAACAAAGACGTAGAAGATAGAAGTAATCTCAGTGAAAATCAATATTCAGAATGAGAGAAGTGGTAAGAGATTGACCAAAAGTATTAACATTTTCTGGCCATTAAAGGGCAATCGATCACATGGCAAAAAAGGTGGAAGAAATATGAGAATGGGATGAATAAAGAATAACATCAAAATTAGAAAGAGCCGTAAGGAGAAAGGAAAACGAATAACTTACAAGAACACAAAGTGGTCCACTGTCAACTGAGGAGAGACATGGTAGTGCACTATCCCTACTACTTGTCTTATTACATGACAAATACATAAGACCAATAAACAAAATAAACATGAAAATTAAACCAGCAAACAAATATATAGAGACATTCCAAAACAAGTAAAATTATCGAGAATAAACAAGGGCATGATTCAGGATGAATGATATAGACAAATTTCAAACGAATGCCGCGTATCTCAAACGAATTAGAAATGAACATATTCTAAATGGGTTGGGATGATATTCCATTTTATCTCCAACAAAAGTAATACAGTAAGAAGATGCGATAGATTCCACAAAATACTACTACTTTAGTTATCTATATGCATGAGTAAGTCACAGAAAACTAGTGCAGCATACATCCAGCTAGTTTTCTCTGAAAACTTTGACCGTAAACTATTGCTTTTCCATCAGCAGTTTACTTGTCTCTCGTTTTTGATATGCACTCACTGAAATTATGTACCTTTTAGAGAAAAAGTAAGTAATACATTTTCTCCAGCTCTTTCTAGGGTTCTGGTTTGTGTATTCGCTTCTGGTCACCACTTACTACAAGACTTCCCTGATGGCGACGTTGGCCGTGCCCTCCATACCCCCGACTATCGACACCCTCGAACAGCTCTTCCGCTCCAACCTCAAGTTCGGCATGATCGACGCTAAGGTAACGTGCGTCAGTAATGTCGACAAGGGGCTGACGACACTAATTACGCTCGACAACAGGACGACGATACGTTTATCAAATCGACCTCTGAGGTGATGCAATGAGATGAAAGTACTGAGGTATTATAATCAGTTCTGCTTTTCCTTCGCTTTTCCGTTCCAGCCATATAACAACTGTCTCTCCCCATGACAAAAGAACTCTTCATTTTCCTCTCCACATCTACGTTCAATGACTAGCATTAACGCCTCATGATGAATCTCCCTTAAATCCTCTGCTCCTCCCTATGATCTCTGGCTCGTCCAGAAGACGGACACATGCACGGCGTATGGACGCAACCACACTCATGTTCTGGAGAAGAGTCCTTCTTGAGCCTGTGTCTGTGTGTGCTCGTTTAGACAGCATGGTCAACACTAAGCTCTGACGATTGATATCAATGCTATATATATACTCAGTGTAACATGACCCATATTAAAGTAACATTGCTCATGCTATAGTAACGTAACGCTATGGAAGCATTATATTTCAACAGTGTGACTGCGTAACGACGGCAAGAAAACGTTCGACAATTGATATATAGAAAATGTAGAGAGTGTCTAACAGGATCTTGTAATAGTATATTGCTTCGCCGTTATTCACTCTTCGTCACCTTCAACTATTACAGGGTTCGGAATACCAGCTTTTCTCCACATCCAACGTCTCTCTCTACCAAAAGATGTTCCAGAAGATGTCTTTCTACTCCTCTGATGAGAGCATGAGGCTGGTTGCCGAAGGGAAGTACGCCTACGTCTACTTCAAGAGCAACCTTGAAACCATCGTCAGCACACAGTACACCAGCATCAGCGGCAAGACTGACTTGCATGTAGCTACGGAGGAATTCTTCCCAGGAGGATATGGCTGGGCGTTCCCCAAGGTGCCTCTTAGGTTTCTCACTGTTTGAGTGTTTCACACACATTCCCACAATTTAGTGGAAGTTTTCATTATCTTTGTTTTCTATTATGATCAAGTGTTTTATACTAGATCCTTTAACTTTAGATGTTATCATGATGATTACAAGTAAATAATATAATCTTCGATTAACAGATTCCTTATATTCAATTTTCAACACCATCTGTATTTTACTCCTCCAACAGCGTCATCTTACACATATCGCATAAGTGCTATCTTAAACTCCTCCAACAGTGTCATCTTCACTCCTCCAACAGCGTCATCTTCCACATATCGCATAAGTGCTATCTTAAACTCCTCCAACAGTGTCATCTTCACTCCTCCAACAGCGTCATCTTCCACATATCGCATAAGTGCTATCTTAAACTCCTCCAACAGTGTCATCTTCACTCCTCCAACAGTGCCATCTTCACTCCTCCAACAGGGCGCGCCATACAGAAGAACCTTCGACGACATCATGTGGCGTTGCGTCCAGGGTGGCCTGATAGACATGTGGGTTCGGGACCTGTACTCCATCTACTTGAACGAGAACCTCCAGCAGAAGACGCCGCGGGAGAGAAAGGCTGAGAAGGAAGCGGCCCTCTCCAAAAACAACGATGGACTCGTAAGGAGACACTTTAATCAAGGTCCTACGGCAGGAGGGAAAGCTCACAGACCCAGAAGTTTTATCAGACAGGTTAAAGCCAGCATAGGGGCCTGAGGCCAAGATTCGACCCTGGTGCAAATACAGGAACCTGGTATCTGTGGGTCAGGTGACTAGTATAACAGATGTCTGGCAGGCGGGAGTGGTGACTGGCAGAAAGGACAAGTGACGCACGGAGTGGTCAAATAACTGATGAAAAAGACAATTAAGTGGCAGAAGTAATAGTTTGCTAAAAGAAGGGACAGATGATTGGCGGGAGATTTAGTTGACTGGTGGGAGAGACAGATGATTAATGGGAGGGACAGGTGACCGATGGAAGGGACGGGTGACTGATGGGAGGGACAGATACGCAGTGGGAGGGACAGTGACTGTTGGCAGAGACGTGTGATTGTTCGGTGTGTCAGGTGACTGATGGTAGGGCCAAATGCCTGATGGACGGGACAGATTACAGTTGGGAGGGAATTGTGACTGATGGAAGGCGCTTGTGACTGAGAGGAGGGTGAGGTGGCTGGATGGAAAATGATTAGAGGTGAGATCGCCAAAGGAAAGGTATCTAGCTAGACGAGCAGGTGACTGGCAGGAGGGGAAACTGACTGAAGGAAAAGATGAATGATGGAAGGGCAAAATAGGAGGGTTTTGGTGACAAATGGCTCATGGGAATAACAAGTGAACCGAACATGTAAGAACATGTAAGTAGACTGAATTCTGGCATGATTTAATCTTTGTTGATATTCATCCCCCCACCCACCTCTCCCCCTTCCAAACATGAAACTTAATTCACAAAGAAAAAAAAAAATATGCACATACACACACTGTACAAACATTCACTACATAGATATGTCGATTAATTAAAAAAGTTCAACAAAAACCATTTCAATCATGAAGTCGAGTCCTGACCATCAGACACCACAGCTTCATATACACTATACCTACACAGCTTAGAACAGCACGTACCTTACGATCATATCCCTCCTGCAGGTGGTGTTGAACTTGAACCACTTCCAGGGAGCCTTCCTCACTCTCTTCCTGGGCAGTGGTGCAGGCATTCTCCTACTCCTGATGGAGTGCGTTGGCGCCAAGCTCCTGAGGCCTGCTGGGTCGTCCCGCCAAGTGAGTGGTACTGGATCCACCTTCAAGTCAATACTCCACCAACGCAAAACATCCGCCTGGCGCACGTACAGATCAGATCCATCAATAAGGTCCCCTGTAATCAGCAGCGGAGATAGACAATGAGGAAGCGATGATGGGAAAACCTCAGGAAACGTGTGCAAAGATGCAATATTACATCCTCAGTTGCAAAGAGCTTATCATGTGATATCCCAATGTGTGAACCGTATGACGATGACTTGCCGTCATGTTAGAAACGGCTTTGCCAAAAGGTATGTTCGTGGGTAGAGTGACCAAGTCTTCGATTCGATGGTCTGGTTTCAGCTCCTGTAAGAAAATGTGTTCAGCATTTTAAAATGATCTCCAATAAAGCAGTGTTAATCGTTCAATATTTCTTGGATATCACTACTGTAAAATTGATTATAGCTACGACAAAGTGAATGACACCTACACAGTTTGATAACCTACAAAAGAAGGCAAAAGCACAAGAAAATTTGACAAAACATCTTAGGTTGGTACAAGAATCTCTTACTACATGTAATGTAGACCATCAATGAACACCAATTGATATAAGACATCTCGGCTATCATTCAACTTGGTGTTGCCTTGTGGTTTTAGAATTGATTTCCTTTTTCCCCTGGAGGTTTTGCACTAGGGATACTGCGTAGTGTTAAAAGACTTCTTACAATTAAAGATTTAACGAATTCTACAGTCATATGTGATAGCAGTTGATCCTACCCTCCACTGAAAAAATGGGCAAAATTTGGAAGAATACTGGACCATTAGACTACTGACAGCATAACCATTATCTATAAGCAGAGTTAATACAATAACTGTAAGTAACCTCCAACACAGAACTTTCCAGTATGTCTGACGGTTTATGTAAATAATAAAGCTCAATAAGAGGAGACCATTAGTAAAATGAGACGAAATCTTCGTTTCATAACCACAACATCAACCGGTTTTCATAAAGCAGCTGACGTTTTTAGCAGCACTGGACCATAACAAGTCTCCTGCTTTCATAACGTTGTGCTGACTGTAATATCTGCGGACACTTAAGCTTTCGAAGGTATGAGTGACAGGCTATTAACAGCACAGGTGGATATGCTGGAGCGAAGAACAGATCTTTGGTCCATCTGATTCTTATTGTTTTAGATGAGAGTTCTATGCAGGTGGTAATGAGGTTTCAACGAGGCATACCACCTGAGCAGTAACAGTTGGATGTTGGTCAGGAATATCAAACTTTTCTTTGGTGTTCACAATAATGATATGGAACCTTTGATTGTCTCCAGAGCAATAATTCTTTTTCGTCATATGTTCACTAAGAGAGCACGGAGCATCTAAATGCTCTAATTAAAGTTGTCTAGTTAAAGTTATATACATACATACTCTACCAAAAGCCAGGTAACCAATTTACTGACCAACCCCTTGTGAAGGATGAAGAACTGGCTGACTGTGGACTGAATGCCGCAACCGCGATTCGAACCTATGCTCTCGACCCCGGATGGCCCATGAATGCGTAATGATCTATAATCTAACTAGCTTTCAGTTTCGTGCAAGTCAATATCATCTGAAAGTATGACCAGCGACGCATATTACTTTGTAGTGGATAACAAAACTAAGACAATATCTGGAGTAGATCTCCAAGTAATCGTGAAGATAGGTAGGACTACTTACTCCCCAACCCCTCTCAAAACAGCGTTAAGAACAAGTAAAAAGAAGACTAGATCGACCATAGAATCGACACACACACACAAACACACACACACACACACACACACACACACACATATATACCACTTTTGACTCTGAATCTCATCATTGTGTCAGGCTGCCTGAGATATGATGAACCAGGCAACATCAAATACTCCATGATGAAGTCTACATAAACTTTCTTAAAACGTTTGATCAGCTACGACATGGAAGACTGTTAGGTAAGGTTAAAGTTCACAGCGTACAGCTCGAGGGTAAAGCTGTGAGGACCGACAAGTTGGCATGAATTTTGACTGAGAGGATCACTATTTGAAATGAATTGATGTTTCCCTCTTGATGCCAGAAATATTTCCATCCGCTGTGGGGAAAGAAATATAATAAATTTCCATTTCCTTGTATATTTATATGGTGAAAAATGTTCTAGTTATTGCATGCAAGAGATTATATATATAATATATATATATACATATATTTTTTTTTTTTTTTTTTTTTTTTATACTTTGTCGCTGTCTCCCGCGTTTGCGAGGTAGCGCAAGGAAACAGACGAAAGAAATGGCCCAACCCCCCCCCCCCCATACACATGTACATACACACGTCCAGACACGCAAATATACATACCTACACAGCTTTCCATGGTTTACCCCAGACGCTTCACATGCCTTGCTTCAATCCACTGACAGCACGTCAACCCCTGTATACCACATGACTCCAATTCACTCTATTTCTTGCCCTCCTTTCACCCTCCTGCATGTTCAGGCCCCGATCACACAAAATCTTTTTCACTCCATCTTTCCACCTCCAATTTGGTCTCCCTCTTCTCCTCGTTCCCTCCACCTCCGACACATATATCCTCTTGGTCAATCTCTCCTCACTCATTCTCTCCATGTGCCCAAACCATTTCAAAACACCCTCTTCTGCTCTCTCGACCACGCTCTTTTTATTTCCACACATCTCTCTTACCCTTACGTTACTTACTCGATCAAACCACCTCACACCACACATTGTCCTCAAACATCTCATTTCCAGCACATCCATCCTCCTGCGCACATCTCTATCCATAGCCCACGCCTCGCAACCATACAGCATTGTTGGAACCACCATTCCCTCAAACATACCCATTTTTGCTTTCCGAGATAATGTTCTCGACTTCCACACATTTTTCAAGGCTCCCAAAATTTTCGCCCCCTCCCCCACCCTATGATCCACTTCCGCTTCCATGGTTCCATCCGCTGACAGATCCACTCCCAGATATCTAAAACACTTCACTTCCTCCAGTTTTTCTCCATTCAAACTCACCTCCCAATTGACTTGACCCTCACCCCTACTGTACCTAATAACCTTGCTCTTATTCACATTTACTCTCAACTTTCTTCTTCCACACACTTTACCAAACTCAGTCACCAGCTTCTGCAGTTTCTCACATGAATCAGCCACCAGCGCTGTATCATCAGCGAACAACAATTGACTCACTTCCCAAGCTCTCTCATCCCCAACAGACTTCATACTTGCCCCTCTTTCCAGGACTCTTGCATTTACCTCCTTTACAACCCCATCCATAAACAAATTAAACAACCATGGAGACATCACACACCCCTGCCGCAAACCTACATTCACTGAGAACCAATCACTTTCCTCTCTTCCTACACGTACACATGCCTTACATCCTCGATAAAAACTTTTCACTGCTTCTAACAACTTGCCTCCCACACCATATATTCTTAATACCTTCCACAGAGCATCTCTATCAACTCTATCATATGCCTTCTCCAGATCCATAAATGCTACATACAAATCCATTTGCTTTTCTAAGTATTTCTCACATACATTCTTCAAAGCAAACACCTGATCCACACATCCTCTACCACTTCTGAAACCGCACTGCTCTTCCCCAATCTGATGCTCTGTACATGCATACATATATATATATATATATATATATATATATATATATATATATATATATATATATATATATATATATATATATATATATATGATAATCCTACATGATTCTATGAAGATATAAAGTTTTCACAAGAATTATATATATGTATATGAGTAAGTCTTTGCAGCAAAATGAGTACTGCATCACGAATTCGCACTTAACGAAAGAAAACGTGTAAGAACTATCAAAATGCTTACAGTTCGTGTGTCCAAATGAATATCTCTTTCAGATTAATCTTATCAAATTTGTTTTGCAATAAGCCCAGGAATCTTTCTTGTGTCTGAAGAAGAAAAAAACAAAAAAAGCAGGTGTGATATTTGTCCATTCTGACATCTACTGATTGAGACACTCACGAAAGCGAGTGAAACATTGGCTATCTAATTCTCTTCAGAATGAAGACCATGGTTTTCAATACAGGAGGAAATATGAAAAACAACAGTATTATAAGGGTTACAAGGGTTGTGTACGCAGAAACAGCTGCATCAGCAGGTGCAACAGCAGCAGCAGGTGCAACAGCAGCAGCAGGTGCAGGTGCAACAGCAGCAGGTGCAACAGCAGCAGCAGGTGCAACAGCAGCAGCAGTAGCAGCAGCAGGTGCAACAGCAGCAGCAGCAGCAGGTGCAACAGCAACAGGTACAACAGCAGCAGCAGCAGCAGGTGCAACTGCAACAGGTACAACAGCAGCAGCAGCAGCAGGTGCAACAGCAGCAGGTGCAACAGCAGCAGCAGCAGCAGCAGCAGCAGCAGCAGCAGGTGCTGGAAAGCAATGTAGAGCACAGCCTGGGGACAATACAGACCCGGGAACCGCTTTGTCTCACATCAGCGACACGTGAACCCTGGCCGGAGTTCCATTGAGGACGTTTCCTGGAAAGCTACCTCACTGGCGTTGTCTCCCCTGACACTCCACCTCTTAAAACTGATAAACCAAAAGATGCCGCAAAACCCTCTGGGCTGGAACAATGCCTAGGTGACTCCACAAACTCCATTTTACATATATATATGTATATATATATATATATATATATATATATATATATATATATATATATATATATATATATACCGCGCGCGTTCAGCCTGTTGGCAAAGAATTGTAGGAGACATCAATTCAATACCGATAATGAGTTCATTTATCCATGCAACAGCAATAAAGAGAAACAGAAAATGTTTGGGAGGTTTAGGACGGAACGAGAGACCAAATGATGGTCAGTGTATCCGACCTGGGTGTTGGGAATGCGATTGAATTCACGTCATTTATATGATATCTTTCCAACTCGTCCAATAATAATGCTCATGTTCGTCTTATGATCCGATGCTGAATCGGAGTAATTAATTACTTCCAAGTTTTTTCGACGAGATTTTACCCAGAGGCGAACAAATGACATAGACCACAAAGACGAATCATAATAAGCCTCTTATGGTTAGTTTGGAGAAGCCACAATTTACTGTCAAAAACACTAAAACTTATGATATCCTCAAGTTATCGCTATCAACCAAAATAACATTAGATGAGCCTCATATAGATACTAACAACTTGAGAAAAAATTATCTATGCTTCAAATGACTTAAAGGTTTATAAGCATAAGATGTTTGCAAACAATCAAAGAATTAGATAAGCCACAGATGATTCTAACAACCTTGGAAGCATTGAATAATTTTTCACTTATTCTAACAATACTACAAACCTTATATATAATATGCCTTGAATATGGTTGCTAATAACACTTAAGAAACTTACAGTAAGTCCCAAACGATTGCTAACAAAGCCACAAGTCTTTTACTAAGCCTTAAATGGTTACTAATTACACACCCAGAATAGTTTGAAATAAACAAATGATAGCTAATAATCCTAAGAAGCCTTTCACAAGTCCCAAACGACTACTAACAACACTAAGATGTTATTGTCAGCCTAAGAATTATTTCGAACAATTTCCCTGAGGTGCACGAGCATAGTCAGCCAGCTGACTGTACATCACAGGGACTAATTAATACAAAAATGACAGTAACTCGAATACTGTGACTCTGACTTAAAAAAAATAAAATAAGAGACGTTCCTGAATAATTAAATTTTCCAGTTCTTAGAAGTCATCAAGTACATCTTGCAAGAACCGGGAACGTAAATAAGTTTGATCCCGGGGTGGCATCAAAGCTTGAAGAAGAACAAGGCCCACTTCCCAGACTTCACTTGAGGTCTGACAATACATGACACGGAGTTAACGACGAGGCAGACGGTTCCGCCACCACCACAACCCTCCTGCGGGGCGCCCTGCAGGTGGCCGGTGGGTGCTACTGGAGGAGGAGGAGGAGGTGGTAGAGATAATACCACCTTTTGAAGGCGATAAACAGAGGATAAAATGAGAAAGGTCATCGTGATCTTGGCGTACCCTTCCTTTACCTCTACATCTCTTAGTCTGTTTCTCCTGGTGCCGAGAGAGAGAGAGAGAGAGAGAGAGAGAGAGAGAGAGAGAGAGAGGGGGGGGGGGGGGGGTAAGGCACCCACGCTTTGACATGTACCGTTTGGTCTATATTATGAAACATTTGCCGTATGAGAAATCTCGCCACACAAACACGTACAGCTCGTCAGTACCAGTCAGTGTTGACGACTTATATGTGCACGTAGTTGTATATATGGTTACTGGAAACTGTGGCCTTGCAGCATTATCAGTTTATAACTATAGCATCTACGGGGACAATCATTGTGCCGATGTCTTTAATCTTCAAAGATTTCTATCTAACCTAATGCACAGGAAGCACCGAGTAAGTTCAACAAGTTATCAAGGTAATACATGAATAGGAAGTCATGCTGGCGTTTGTTCATCGTGTGCCTTGCTCCTTCTAGATGATTTTCAACGCAGTTTCAGAGAGGAATAGTGCTGGAATTATGATACACAGACCTCAGATTTTAAACAGCCATCAGGCATAATGACACGATCCTTGAGCACGACAACACGACCCTTGACGACAACGGTAAGACCCCCCCTGAGTATGGTGACCTGGCCTCCGACTCAAGGGTGGTAAAGTTGTCTTCAACGACCTAACAATGAAGAGCTTTAGGGACATGAACTGCTAGCCACTCCCGCCCTTTGTTGAACTTCGCCAGGCGAGACGATGAGCCTGAACTTTGGTAAGGCCAACGAAAGATGACTTGAAAAGACTTCTTGTCCTAACACACACACACACACACACACACACACACACACACACACTCACCGTGAGGAACTGTGGTTCACCAGCGGAGAAAGCATTTCGTAAAGTGATAATTTAGATGTCTTTATATCCATCAAGATTCATTCTTAAATGTCCCAGTATTCTTATGTATGTCAGTGTCAACTGGCCTGGACTCAAGCAGGGCTTTTAGTTTGTGAGCACAGCCCACAATATGAGAAAGCTTTCATCTATACAATGCTTTGGTTGTGTTTACTGGGTCAGCTGCTTGTCATATCCACAACTATGTCAATGTGATGAAATTACGAGTCTCATAAATGCTGAACAGTGGCTGGAAGTGCATGAATGATGATGACTCTTAGAAATACTACTCGTAAGCATTTTACAGAGGAAGAATGTTTCTTATGCACGAAATTCAAACTTTTACGTTATCATGGCATTCTAGTCCGGCCGAATATAAGATAATCACCAATGCGTCTACGAGTCAAGTTTTGTACATGCTGATGGTAAACAGATTGAGGAAATCTGACTACGAAGTAATCACTAAATACCAAAGTGCAGTCAACTGGCAATTCTAAAAGTACCATATAACACGGCAATCAATGCTATCAACGAGGGAAGTGGCATTCTAGTAGTAAGTGTGTAGTGTTAAAACTTTAGACATGATCTCCACTGAAAGTTGATGTCTGAATCGCAATAGGGAAAAAGCGTCTCTTTGGTTGGTCAGCCACTTGAACATCTCTTAGGAAACGTTAACATCTTGAAAAAAAATGTTACTAATACAGAATGATATGATACACACCAAATACTCTTGTACTTGGCAAAAGAAGTGGTTACGTCCTTAACCCACTGACGTGTGGGAGCAACCGTGCGTACATTCTGCAATCGGGTTACACGTTGGACCCAAGTTATGACATACTTGATGTGATTCAGTTAAAAGCCTACGAGGTAACGTGGTGCACATAGAACAGAGATGTTATCACGTATCGATGGATGATCGCTAGAACTACAATGTACCATCAGTGAGAGAGAGAGAGAGAGAGAGAGAGAGAGAGAGAGAGAGAGAGAGAGAGAGAGAGAGAGAGAGAGAGAGAGTCGGCGGACGTGATAGGGAGGTCGAATGAAATTATTCCATGCATGACCTTTGGTAATGAAAACCTGTATCTTTTTCTTCACGTGTCGGCAGACAACAAAGATGCTATCATATCTAACAATATTGCAGTTAAAACCCATAGTTATATCAAACAAGCGTCCAGGGTGAGTTCAGTCTTAAGCTAAAATAAGTTACAAGGTTGAGAACATAGTGAGGAAAGCAATGGCGATAAAAGGGGCTAAATTGGAGTCAGTCTGAGTGTAAAGTCTTTCACAGTGGGTATGAAAAAAGTCAGTTCTTTTTCCTCAGTGGTCGATTGTCATGCGAAAGATTTAATCTTCTCGGAAGCTTCATCAGCTTCATTGTCTCTGATTTCGGAGGACGAGACGAATGCATTTTTTTTTCTTTTTTTTTTGCTTTCAACTGAAGTAACGTCGCACCGACGCCTCGTAGCGAGCGAGAAGCGACCGATGCAAGACTGAATCATGTTACTTAATCAATTTCCAGCAACATGACTTCATGAAGAATTAATTAACGTTTTCAAAAAAAAAAAAATAAAAAATGTTCAATATTTTCAATCTTTTCACAGAAATCTGAAATGTTTTATGATGTTACATTAAGCCTCAGAAGGAGCGAGGAATTGCTTATCGAGATGTTGCCGATGTTCGCATTATCGACAGTACATATGATTCGTAAAGAAAGGCTCGAAGCACACAGCAGTTATCGTACACAACAGATAATCATCGCTCGCTAATTAATATTTCATTTAGGTATTTTCATTGTCAATAGTCTCGATTATCTAGTGTGGTTATGCTTGTGGATGGGTTTAAAATTCTTTTCTTTTACGTTAACTGAGAGGGTACGGGGCAACTGAATCTCCTCTATCAGTGCCTTCCTATTCGCGCCATGTATACAAACGTTTATGAATACCCAAGCCTAAACCAAATTCACTGACCAGACCCCAGTCGAGGATGAACATCTAGGCTGACTGCGGACAGACAGCCGCGACCCCCGTACTATACACTCGACCACGGGTGGCCTGTGAATGCGTCAGTGTCAGCAACGTCAGAACCATAGCGGTTCTGACTCAGAAAATATACTTTCAGTAAGATAATAGTCAAGGAGAGGGCAGTGCGTAGCGATACCGCTGATCTTCTTTGATTAATACTATTAAGATTAGTGAAAGGAAAGAGACAAACCACAAGAATGATTTCATTCGGTTACGTATCTCGCCAAAGAACTATGAAGGAAAAAAATGGCTTATCAAAACCCAAAGACACAAACTCACTCTATATATACACAAGAGGAACGAAACCTTTCTCATAAATGAATCGCCGTTTGCTGCGTCGCCTCACCAGACGGAGGAAAACACGTTCGTAAAAGAGATATGAGGAAAACTAGATACGGCAAGTTGTGACGCATTCAACAGTTGGTTCTTCAGAACATAAACTCCAAACAGATTACACTGTATAGCACGTTTTCCCTAGACTCCATACAGTAAGAGCATCATAAGGTGAGCCATGACAAACTGCTCACTATGATGATTCATGAATTGTGTAATTGAACCGACAAAAGTAATTACAAGCTGCTCTCTACGATGATTCATGAATGGTAATTAAACCGACAAAAGTAACTGGATTTACTTCGTCATATATGATCAAATAAGAATGATGTTATCCTTACATTTTAAGATCCCAGACCACAGTAATCTTCCGCCATCGGTTTCAATACACGTATTTGTTGTTAGCTGAGCAGCCAGTGGAAATCAAACACCTCAGCGTCCCTTCATAATACCAGTCAGCTCCAAGTGATTTCAGGTCACGGGCGTGGCACCAGGTCATTAAACAAAAATCGTTTAACAATAACTAGATTGATTAGTAATAATGCGGTTGATAATGAATATGTTTATCTGGGAAGGTTACCCAATCGACATATATTGTGTATTCATGGTTGGTTCATAGACCTGCTCAGAACGTTTTCGACATTTCGAAACAAGAGTGTTCACCAATGTAAACCCTCAGTATGATGACAAGATTCCATTATTCATTCGTTAACAAGACTCGCTTCTATTTAATCTATCCATTAAACAGGAAAGTCAGGTTATATGAATCTGATGAAAAGCTTGTGTGCCAAGTGATATTACTCGAGGCTTGTTTGATACGGTCGCACCAAACGAATCGAATCATTTCAGTCATTTGACTCGAGTCGCATTGAATCATCACACATACTCGGGAGGAGGAACCGAATCTGGATTAATGAAGGCAACACCAAAAAGGCCAGATTTCGGTGAATTTAGTCATGTGTTCCGATCCTACTGAACCATCCAGACATATTTTCCAGTTTCTTTAGAATGACGGCAGAAAATGCTAAAGAAATAGGTAGATATGACAGAAATTTCTGTTTAGAAATGGACACGAATTATAGGCTTCACGATATCGCTGTTTCGGAACACTGGGATCACAGACAACAGGGCGGTCCCGAACAAGATTTATAGAATCTTCCAGCCAGCACGATCCTCTCAGTGACTAAGAAACACATACGGTTGTGTTCATGACTCGATTACGGTATTTCCCATTATGAAATATTGCCTCACCACGGTAATATACAGTTGCTCAAAGTCATGATGTTCTAAAATACTAGTCTGTTTCGAGCAACAAGGCCATTCTTGAGTACTTATCCCTTTCCAAGTTTGAAAGAATATCATTTCTAATAAAGCTAGAAATTGTTTTACGTTTGATAGAGGGTTAACAAAATGTCATTTCCTCCAAAACGTTGTATGAAATGGGCATAATCGTATATATAAACATCCTCTCAGGCAGCTTGATTAAAACTGCCGTAAACAATCATAACCGACCAATACTCAACGCCTCCTTACAGTTTATCACTGTTCATGGAGGAAAATTACCACTACAGCAGTAAATAAAGACTAGTGCAAGATGTCTCCTGTTTCTTACCAGCTGTTTCGGGGTGATCGCTCTTGTAGATGATAGTTCCTGACGATAGTTGAAGCAGTACACCCCGTTCCAACCAAGTGCACACACACACACACACACACCACGCTCAAATGCCATGGAATTTTTTTTTCAAGCTTTACGTTGCCATGCACGCCTACCAGACGTACGATAAGCCACCTTTCAAAATTATCATTATATACTTTCTCATTTCTATTTCATTTTGTCATACTGGATGGAAATCTTTTTCACGATTGGGTACAGAACTTCTGTTTTTGCGAGTGTATTGCTAGTTTCGTGGATCCGGAGATGCGAGTTCGAGGCTTCTGAATCGCTAATCATAGAATTGTATACGAGTGTGAAAGCCAAAGACGAAGGATGAACAGACGACGATGAACGAAGCAGTGTCAAAGTGTCTGTCATACCACAGAGATGATCCACACGATGCTTTCAAACTATTCATGATGTCCGAAACCATTCATTATACCTGAGGTTAGGCTGCCGACAAATTGATACACTTCGAACACTGTCATTTCTAACGAACACTTTCCTCCTTTTTAATTCTAAATTTCACAATTGGATATGAAGCTCTGAACAGAGACATTTAATGAATTACTGAATTTCTGTTAAGGTCTCATACTTGACTGTTGATTTCATTTGCGGAAAAATCAGTTGTCTCATAACAACCAGGTAGCATAATGGTTGTACAGTGGTATAGCGATCCTGAAAATATTGCATGGATGAGAGTCTTCTGTTTTAATGCAAGGGAACGGGATAAGGCGGATATGCTGGAAATGAAATGACCGAGACCAATTACTTGTGTGAGGAAGATGGATCGTGCGAAGAATGATAGCGTATGAGCGATGTGAGTTAGTGAGCACACTTTGGTTTAGAAAGCTGACTTGGTGTGCTCAAATGTCTTTGGTATAAGGAGGGGATGACTGTAGAAAGGCTGACAAAAAAGATCCATACAGTATAAGTGGAGGGAGTAGTGGTACTGTAGGGCAGAAAAGGAGATAGAACGATGGAGAAAAAGGGGCTGTGGGGTATCGGGGTCTGAACATTCAGGAGGGCGAGAGGCGTGTATGGAGTTGAGAAAACTGGAGGGACGTGGCGCTGCGGGGACAACATGGTGTCAAAGGGCTGAATTCGGGGAACATGAAGTTGTGAGGGCTTGGTTATGGATGTCATGATTACCAGCTAGTGGACGTGAGGAAAGAATGCTCTCGCTTGGACTGGTTCTGGCTCTAGCTACTTATACATATACATGCCAATAACAGAATAAAGGAGGTTTAAGTAAAACGAATAGTTTAGGGTCATCTCTTTATAAGATGTTTCTCTTGAGTGCGAATATATATATGAAAATAAAGGGGTCGACGTCCCTTGATCCTACACAAATAATCTTAAAATTAAGTTTTGTATACATTCACACATTACCTTCAGCGACCTGCCAAGTCTTACCTATAAAAATATCCATGGACACGTATAGTACACTGGTGAAATGTGAATCTTAAAGTTATACCTGCAATGGAAACTTAAAAAAGAAATATGTACAGTAAAAAAGAAAAGACAAAATGTAGAACACAATAGTTACATTCGTCCCTAAAAGGAAGCTACCTGACTGAAAGTACATTTTTGAGAAATTTCCCTCCATGATTAGTGAAACAATTCTTCATTTTCTCTACGATATTCTGAAAGTCTGAGAGGATTTATGAAATACCCAATTTTTCAGGCTAAGTTAAGTCCTCGTTATCATTATCATCTAAAGGTCATACTCCTGTCATCGGGTACAATCCATATCAATAATCAGAGGTTCACACTCTTAGAAATAAGTTGTACTGATGTTTAATGGTAAAACGTATTGAATTTATGTACCAAAATGAGGTTTAACTACCAAAAAATCTAAACAAGACGTCATGGTAGAATACGAAGGTCATGTTTATAAAGCTTTGGTTCTGTCGTTTTTTTTTTTTCCGCCAAAGACCAAACCACGATTAATGAAGCCATGGCATTATCTTCAAGTCAACCTTCCAAAAAAGTGAGCAAGAAATAAGTAGGTTTGGACTACTGATTGACATAAAGCTTTCATATCTGACACTATATAGATGGCAGATTTCGCTTTAGAAACATAGTCTTTGATTATGTGAATGGATGCGATGCTCTTATAGGGAGCGTGACGATGTGTGACGGTGACGAGAATGACACGAACCAAACTCGTGATGTACCCAGGTTAGGGTGACGGTAACAAAGAATGAACGACACTGAGGGATAAACACCTAGTGTTGATCATGGACTCGGCCTGAACTCCAACCGGAACTGACATTTGACCCGGAGACCAACACGTCTTAACAGTGACTCAAACTGATTCCGACTTCGGGTGATGTTGACTGATGTGGAGTCTGATGTAGGATGACGGTGACCCTAAGATGATGATGACAATTACCCAAGCTACTGACACTAGACAATGGAGGTCAGAAGTTATCCTAGATAACAACTGACGGGCCAACTACTCAACAAGTCTGAATTTGTGCAAGGCTGACGGTAATCGCGTTCAGTCAGCTCTTACTCGCTTCGTGCGATCAAAGAATAAATCTCTTCGACTCTTCACCAGAATTTTTAGTTCTGAGGTATATGGAAGACGGATGATCCACCGCCTTAACTTAGAACTTGCGAGTAGAAAAAGACGTGAAAAATACAAAATAGAAAAGAGAACTTTTAAACCCCATCAGACCGCAAAGAGGAGGAAGATTCACCTTATAACTCCTCCTTGTTGATAGATCATAGGCACAAGGGGAATCAGGTCACGTCTTACCGCGGGAAATTACACTGGCGTCCCAGTGAAACAAAAGAACCACGTCCCTCTTATCGGGTCCATTTACTCCACATGCTTGCACACAGGTGAGCGAAAGAGGTCCCGAGACGTCACTGCTTTCTTCAGGAGAAGACTAGCACAGGGGCAGTGTCACCTGGTCCCTTTCACCACCACCTTCAGGAGACGGGAAGGTCAAGGCGGCGGTGGTGGTAGTGGTTCTCACGCGACGCATCCACAAGTCTCAGAGTTGCGCCAGGATCAGATTTACGTTTATCCCAGAGTTCCTGTTTGACACAGACTATACAGACCTGCCTACCTCGTCTGCCGCCCTAGGGCACTCGGGTCTCTGGGTTCACAGGAATCTTAGAGGGTCCGGCTATAGGCCTAGGTTCAAGTTTCATCACGGTGTCTTCCCTTGTACAGGACTGAACTGGATTACTAATTAGGGATCATGCACGGGCACGCTGGGCTTGCTACCGTAGCTCCTTTCCCGTCACAAGTGTAGATTTTTTTTTCTATAAGAAAAAACAACCTGAGGGATAAGGCTAATCTAGCTGCTTATGCAAACGTGTACGTTTCACACAATAAAGAATCAATGGTCTCGATAGATTCAGGATACACACACTGGTAACTGAATGATTGAAACTGGTGCAGAAGCCGTTTCAATACCCGTTTATGAACAGAGTCACTACGAGCCACAGATTGAGTCGCCTTTACTCAACACGTCACAGAACATCAGCGTTACGAATCCCAGAGATCATCTCCGTGGCGCCAATATCCTACAAAACGCTACCACCTTAAAACAAATAATTTTCCCTCAATGATAATAGTTCTTCTTCCCTGGACAGTCACAAACGCCGGTGATGACCTCCTTGGAGAGCGATGGATATCATGTAAACACACACTTGCCTCCTTGAGGCGGGTGGACACTGTCACTTGAGCCAGATGCCTATGGTTGATTCTTTGCGTCTCTGCATCTCCCACACTGCACCAGGTGGTCAGCTATAGTTACTCCCGCGACGTCAGAAGCCTAAGTAGGGCTCACCGCGCCATATCGGACTCCCTATTGTCTCCCTAGAAAAATAAGAACAAATAATAGAGCCGAGACGAAAGGTATCTCCCTGTTCTTGTGTCTTCAGCCGATCAGGGATTCATGTGTGCCACCGCTGACGTGAATATACCAAGTCGTTTTCGTTATTCCTTTTACCTCTGTTCTATATCTCGTACAGAGGATGGGCTAAGTATTGCACTGTAGGATTGGGATCGAATCCTACAGGACGACTTGGCTTAAAGAAGCTGCTATGGGTGTCCCATCTCTTTGCTTAAGGCCTGAAAATATAGAAAAAAAAATATAATGTATTTTACATTACTGTTTGCGAAGTTTCAAAGTAACATGGTATGATTTCAACTTCTCAATATTACAGCGAGTTAACATTGAATGTGGCTATCTACTGCCCTCTCGAAATGAGAGAGAGAAAAGTCTTACTTTCTTTTAGGAACAAATTCAACTATACTGATGACAGATCTGTACAGGTGTATTTTATTACTTACCTGCATGGATCATACATTTCTCTTGCTTAATTCTTAATCACAGCTAATTTCTAGGAATTTCTCGTAACTCCCCTCTCATTACTTTAAGAGATGGAAATGTAATAATTAACTGTGTTTCCCAGGTAAAGTCAGATGGGTTGTAATGACACTACCATATCACAGGTCGGTCAGCCTACTGAAGCCGCGACTCAATCATGGCCTCGAGAAATCATCCATGAATGGTGATACAACTTGCTTTATCCCAACAACTTAATACCTACCTACGCGCTGGTATCTGGACTACATTCTGTCTTCCCCTCCTACATTCAGCCTTCAGTATGATTTTTCAAACCTGTCAGAGGGGAACAGATGCCAGTCGCTGACCCCTCTAAAAGCCTTAATTCCTATAAAACAACTTCTAAACCAAGAGTTTTCATTCCTCTCAAAATGAGACGAGAGATGACGGGTAACTAGCATGGTATAACCTACCCATCCACCACGCTCTCTATAGACATGGTACAAATCTGCTCGTCCATCCACGTTTTCTAGAGACCGTACAGACCTACCCGTTCCTCCACCTTGCCACGATCTCAAAAACCCGTAGAGAATTACCTGAGTGGAGGAGGAGGTGGTTGCGGAGGTTGGTCAGCTTGCTGAAGCCCTTGCCGCAGACTGGGCAGCGATGCGGCCACTGGCCCGTGTGCACGAAGGTGTGACACCGCAGGTCGCCGGGCGTCGGGAAGGATCGTCCGCACACTCCACACTTGTGAGGTTTATCCTGAGAAGGAGGAGAGGAACAGATCCGTCACTACCATCAGGATACCACAGCACGAGGGACACTAGTACACTTATACTAGTTGTTGTACTAGAGCCTCAGGATGTCCTTTGGTGGGACTCCTGCAGCTTCGACACTGAGCTTCAATTAGGGTACTTCCTTGATGGGACTGAACCTCTTTTTCGTCTATTGACAACGGTACAAGATTGCCGAATGTGGTTTTTTACTCGCGGCGTAACCACGTGCAAGTGGAGTCCGGTAACACCACCTATTCTAGTATAAGTGGAAAAAGTAAGCAACCTTTCTCTAGCAGTTAGCAAATTTTGCCTTTGTGATTAGTCGAACATATCTTTCTAGGTTATCGAGCCTTCTTGAACTAGATTTTGACACTTCTGACCATCCAGCATGGGAATTAATACACTATATTTCTTCGTTCCTATGGACGATCGTGCGTAGGATGAGGCATTAATGACTGGGGTAATTATATGCGTCTCTAAATTGCATTCTCATATGAGTAACTATTCATGCGCGTCGGTAATCATAGTAAAGATATTCGTCTCGGAAGCGTGAAATGTACGACTTTTGGCGGGATGCTGAGGTGCTTTTATCAATGGGCATCAGCATGTGAAGTTACAATTGTGGCCGTACGTCAAACAGTGACTGAGAACTGAACTTGACTGTTAGACTTAACGAAGATATGGATGCGTACACGGACACAGACCTGGACACCATGGGTAGTAAAACTTCTTCCTCTGCTTCTCGAAGGCAAACCAATTAGTCCAGAAGTGACTACCGTATGTGGTATGGCCACTGGAACCCGGTACAAGATGCTTCATCAGCTGTTCTTGGATATGATCTTGAATACGGCTAACCTCATCCAGACTCTAATCACTTCAGGAATCAAGTCGAAGGAAAGTTTGTATTAGTTAATGCGAAATAAAATTATACGTATAGCTTCAGGATGTCAGCTATTGATATTATAAACCATGAAATAAAGCAAAGATCAAACGCATTAACATTTAATGTAAACCCTTGTGCTAATGACTAAAAGTAACAGGTGTAGATGAGATATCTTCTGTGGTTTACTCATTACAACCTATAGTAACTAAATGATATCAATCTACCTTCGTGAATGTGGACCAATTTTAGTAAAAATTCCTCAAGTCCAAGACACCGGTGTAAACATTCAGTATATGTATTCACTCATTAAGAAATAAAGTCCATTCAAAACTTGAGATAATTTGGCTGCAGTTTTTTGTTTCTTTTTTTGTTTTAGACCAACTTGGGATTTTCTGTAAAAATTAAGGTTCAATGTCGTTGCCACGCATCGCACGCTACGATCTCGGGAGACAAGATGGATCTGGGTACCGTCGGTCACTACTCAAAGAAAACGCATCAACGACTACGGCGATGAAGCCACGGCACGACCGCTACCTCAGCGACAACGGTCTATACTCTACGAGCGACGACGACAGTTCATATAAACCAGGGACGACAAACTACAACGGCAACGACGTCGAAGCCGCCAGATATGTTGGTCAAAAAATAGTTTTTAAAAAGATTTGCATCAGTTTCGCTACCGCGATTATCTGTAGAGAAAGAAAAACATTTTTACTAGCATTATTTTGCATTTTTTTTATTTGATAAAAGGTTGAGCTACATCACAGCAATACTGACATCTTTCTTAATGGACAAAAACCAAGAGAGTAAAGTCCTCTTAAGCGGTAGCCACCCACCCGGTGGGGGAAGAGATCACCTTACCTTGATATGCGTCATCTTGTGGTAGTAAAGATTGGATGAGGCTGTGAATCTCTTGCCGCAGGTACCACACTGATGGGGCTTCTCCCCGCTGTGGATTCTTCGGTGGGTGTTGAGCGAGGAGCTGGTGGAGAACCCCTTCCCACACACCTCACACACGTGGGGTTTCTCGCCTGTGGTGACAAATATACATCTCTTTTACTTTTACTTTATCAATATCTTTGGATCCCTTATAGCAAGCGATCGTAATCTCATTAGGGGAAATCTAGGGACTTGTAGCCTCTTCGTACGTACCCGTGTGCGTGCGCATGTGACGCTTGAGCAGACTCGGACGGTCAAAGATCTTGCCACACACGTGACACGGGAGGAGGGACCTCTCCCGCGCTCGCCGGGTCAGCGTCACTTCGTACGAACTCCCGATCTCGTACGATCTGGACAAGACGTCGTTTGGGGTGAAAGCGTCTCGTGACCTGATCGATCAAAAGTATGAATAATGAACTGACCTTGGCAGACACTTGGTATCTAATAGAAATGATAACCATTCATGTGAAATATGCTTCATATGCCACAAAGTGAATGATATATCATCCACAGAGTATTCCCGTCTCCGGAGACCTGCGGAGCTACACTGACCTAACGCTGGGTTCACTGTACGAGCCCTGGGAGGTGTCTGAGGTGCTACAGGAGGAGAAAGACGAGTCCGAAGACACTGAGCGCCGCTCCTCACTATCGGTCAGTGGGGCCCGACTCACCAAAAGAGGCTGGGACAAGTCCAAAGGCGTGTCTAGATCGCAGGAAAAAAACAATATATTCTGTCTGACAGCGAAAAAAGATTTGGATACATCAAAAACAGATATGGAAAATATAAGTCATTTTTGAGGTACTGGAAGGTTACATGTTATCTGAAGGCTAAAGGAGACAGGGGCGTTGTCAACGGCAGTTTAGATAACACAAGTCGGAGATTAGAAGGCAGGAAAAAACGGATTATCAGTAGACATATAAGCTATAGCAGATGGACGACCACTACATGGTATAAAGATAGCAAAGAGGCTATAAGATACCAAAATACAGTTTGCTAAGATTAATGTAAATTCAAATTTCTTAAGGTAATGGTAAAGGCAAGCATGCAGTAGAGGCAGTAGATGCTAAAGGCAGAAGATGGTGGTAGAGGCAGCAGCAAGCGGTACAGGCGACAGCAGGTGGTAGAGCTAACGAGTGGCTGGGGCACCTCACCATGCATGAGCACCTCGACGGCCCTGCGGTAGAGGGTGGTGGCCACCACCAGACGTGAGACGCTGGTAACCTCCATCTGCCGGAGTCTGCTGCTCGCGCTCTGAACCGCCGAACCTACAAGTAAGATGAAAGAAAAAAAATATACCAATCATCTGATTGATTTATATATCTATAATTCTGTCTACAATTTGTATGAACAACTTTGAGTGTTTTCAATACATATTTCACAATATACATCAAAACTGCTTATATTTATTCGATGTCCTCTTTTGTTTTTCTGGAGTATTGAGACTAAATCTCACTGTACAAATTCTTGTCATGTAAGAACCTCTGAAGCTGGGAAATGAATAGCCAAAAGTTTGAAAAGTTTTTATGTTGTATTCTTCATCCGATGATCAAAAATACATTAATTTTGCAGGGCGGGGAAGTCAATGATTTCCCTTCTCCACTGAATATTCTAGCTTGTAATTTTTCAGTCATTGAAGCAATGGCTCTCGATCATATTTGACTGTTTCCAAACTTTTTATCACAAAGTTTCAGCTCCATCGGTTTAGTGATCACGAATGATTTTCAGTTTCCTAATATCCTGAAAATGAAGAAAGCCAACTGGAAGCAGGTACTGAGGAATTGCCATGCTCGTTCGTTTGTTATTATACCAGTCGTGTCCTTCTGAACCAACAAGTGAAAAGGTTGTATTCCGTCGGGGTTATGGATCATAACAAAACCCATAAGAAAAAAAAAACTATGTGGCCGAAGACAGTAAGTGATAACTTACTACCGTCAACTAAACGGTAACACTCAGGTGCTGGGAGGCCCCACGAATGTAGAACTTCCTCCTCGTACAGTACAGAATCACACACGTTCTCCACCTTACCTTCGGTTGCTACAAGGCTCGACGGCTTGGCATCCCTGGCAATACAGGAGGGATCCAGCAGGAAGGGAGGATGGTGGGTGTGTGTAGAGTAGCCAGGATGTAGAGGTATGGACGCGGCGAAGGCGGCGGGAGGAGCAGCAAGAGGAGGGTTAGCCAGGTCCTCCGGCAGCAGCAGGAAGGCGATCAGCTCAGTCTCCGGCGGCAGATCCCTGAAGAACGCCACAGAAAGTGAGTGTTGTTAATAGCCTGGAAGTTCAGCTTCAAGGATAGGCTGGAGTCCATCCTGGAATGCAATCTGGAATCCAGCCTGGGCACTACTTAATGGTGGTGGTATGGACTAGTGGACTAGATGGGTAACATAGGGATGGTGTTGTGGGTGGGGAGACTAGTCACCCGGTGATGGTGTTGAGGGTGGGGAGACATCCTGATGATGGTATCATATGAATGGGGAGATTACCTGGTCATGGAAATGCGGGCAGGGAAGACGAAAACCTGATGGTGATGTAAGAGTAATCTAACAGGTTATCATGAAGGTGATTGTGAGAGTGGACAGTGTTGGAGACACTTACCTGGTGATGGTGAAGGTGATGGTGTTGTGGACGGAGAGGGTGCCCACCATGTTGACGTATGGGGTGTACTGGGGCCATACAGTCACAAACCTCACCCAGTTGCACTCACGTCTAGGGCCTCCAGCACCAGTACAGCTGGTCCTCCTCCTGCGGCCTCCGCTGGAGATGCTGTCAGTCGTGGCTGCGGCAGCGGTGGTAGAGGCAGGTGCCTTCTTCGTCGTCGTCTTCGTCGTCGACGCTGTTGAAGAGGTGTTGAGGTTCTCTCTCAAGCGATCGTAGCAACCCCAGTTGTGCCGCGGCTGACGGTAAAAAAAAAAAGAAAAAAGAAGTTACTGAGAGGAAGATATTGTTGTTAACACTATGGCCAGTCGGTAGCACCCAGAGGGGTTTGTATCATCACTGGTGATCGGTTGTATCATAATTACTACTAGAAATTACAACAGACACCAAAAATGGCATGAGTCTGACATGTGGACTGTTTCAAACGCCATGATGACGATGGTACGTTCCTTGAGCACAGCGGTACAACCCTGGAGCACAACGGTACGATCCTTGAGCACAGCGGTAAAACCCTTGAGTACCATGGTACGTTGTGTGTGATGGTCAAGCCGTCGCCCTGACCCTTCAAAGCGTCGAACCAAAGGCTAAAGCCATGATACTCGAGGGATGAACCGTCGTACTCAAGGATCGCACCATCGTGTTCAAGGATCGTACCGTCGTACTCAAGGATCGCACCATCGTGTTCAAGGATCGTACCGTCGTACTCAAGGATCGCACCATCGTGTTCAAGGATCGTACCGTCGTACTCAAGGATTATGTCTTCGTTCTCAAGGGGTTGATTGATTCCTAGTGTTCTGGTGAAGCACCACTATTCATGCTATAGTACTATCCATACTTATAACAAAGTCTGGTGTCAAAACTGTGCTTATTCGTGTGTTTCCTCGTAATGTTTACAACCGGCGTCATCATCAGAGTCACGTTGAACTACAACTATAAATCATTTAACCTTCATCGCAGTAAAACTAATCTATCTTTGCCCCTTAACTAGCTAATGCATAAGCAAGAGTTATCTAATTTCGTTGATGTGATCACTGATGATTGAATAAGCATGAAAAGTAATCGCATGAAAGTAATCAGGAACAATAAAAATTCTGAAGTGCTTATGTGTATGACCAATACATATATAACCAAAATGTCGTATAGTAGATCAGATAGCGGTTAGGGAGGAGTCACGGGTTTGCTAACCACAGCTACTGATGCAACACATCCACCATATTACTGTTTTGTAGGACTTCGCGTCAGAAAATGATTCCCGTAATTGTGTGTAAATCTAGAGTTCGAATATCTCTGACTTACTGAATGCTCTCGTGATGTAGATATCGCTGTGGTTATGCATGGTTCTGATGTAGATGTTAGATATCCCCCTGTCTCCAGCCCGTCCCTAGGATCATATCGTAATTAGGATGTAGATTTGAATGTGTCATTTCAGCCAATATGTAACTTTATATAACATAATGATCAACTATTCATCACTGTAAGTATTATGTACAAACTATAAGATTTGCTCTGTAAAACTTCCTGTGCTATGGAGACAGACCTCACTCATGTGCTTATCCAAAGTGTAGAAGTATCCAGCCCTACCTTGATCTTCACGCACATCTGTGATTGATCAACTAATAACAATCATGATCCCCTAATTATGTCATTCCTCAACTGTGTATTTTCAGCCAAACGTCTAAGTTCAATAGACCGATCTTTATCTATTCACAATGAGTAGTAAGTCAGTCATACGAATGAGAAATTTGCATAACGCTAACGTTTGATGAAATGCATCATTTAACGAATGCATCAGCCATTGAAGATGTGCGTGTGATGCATCAGGGAAGGTAGGTCAGACGAGAGGCTACTACGAACGCTATAGCACTACTGGGATCCGCGGTCTCGACGGGTTCAGACTTCGAGTACCTGCGTGAATGATCGGCCAAGCATCTGGTAGAAAGTTGACGTCTGAGTCCTATTTCGCAAGAGGCATGACAGACATACACAAGACGGTGTTCTGAGGAGAGCAACAAATGCGTATGTGAGGAACTTTCTTTTTTCTAATATTCACAAGAGGACGTATATGATACGATCAGCACAGGTTATTAGTTTATTACACTTATCAAAAAAACAAAACACGTTCGAGATGCATGTTCACGACACAGCTGTTTCTACGTCATAACAAAAGCTTGCACTGTAGTGGCACATGGCGATGCGAGACTCTCGTCTGGCTAATAGTTGGAGGGGATCAGTGTCCAAATACAATTTGTTATTATCTTCAGCCACCGCAGCCCAGGAGGTCCTCAGCATCTGTGGTTTAACTCTTGCCTCGTTGCATCACCTTCCTCCTCATCCTGGACTAGCCCTCCTCCTCCTCTCCATGCGACCATCCGAGATCCCCTCCTCCCCTACAACGTCATCTAAACCCGCCCTAAGCTTGTTGGAGGTAACACGAGTCAGCTGGAAAGGACAGTATGATTCAGCCTTCCATATCACTTGGGCTCTTGAAGGCGGGAGAGAGAGAGAGTCTGGCGGGATGGAGTTGCGGGAACGGAGGGGTCATTGCCAGATAACTGTCGTAGGAAAGACTGATCCTTGTCGTCGTGAAGACGGAGTGATCACAGCTGTCGTGGTTTCCTGTAGAGGAGGTTGGGGGGCATAGGAGGGGAGTGGCATAGGTAAAGTGACCCGCCCGTTGGGTCTCTGCGGTCGTCCGCAATAAACCGGTACGGGAGGCCGCAGGTCCCCTCCCCTGCAGTAAGTGTCGGCAGGACACGCTCTCTCCTGCCCAGGAGGAGGACCTTCTTACATAGATCACCGAAGAGGAGGAAAAAAAAACCTACGTTTCACTGCTCACGCCGTGATCGTACTTCGACTGAAGTAAAGGCTGCTGTATTCTTTCTGTAGTTTTGCTACGCCTCTTTTAGTGCTGCCACTGATGTTCAAGATAAAAGAAGGATAGATTCTGAATTCCATCTCTTAGAAGTTTTCCACAAGCAAATTCAGTCTCATCCTTGAATCCTTGATACATTGCTGCTGTCAGCTTGAAATTGTATACTACAAACTCATTGCTGCTTCCACAGAATTTCTGATAGTAACTCCTTACTATTTGACGTGGAATTTACATAGAGAACTTTTGTGTTAGCTTCAGTACAATTCAAAACTGAAATGATGAGCTTACTGACGTGTTCCCACCAACTAATAAGACTGTTCATCCGCCATCTGTGTCTCTTTAAGTATTCTATTTTTCCTTCATCTCCTTCTGCTGTCCCTTTTCTGTTTCTCATCGCCCTCTTTACTTAGTCATTACTACTAATGCCACTACTACTACGACTACTACTACTACTACTACTACTACTACCTACTTCTACTACTACTACTACTACTACTACTACTGACGTGCTGTTCCAAGCAGTAAATACACCAGAGGTACTGACAGATATCTGTCTTCTATCACTTTACGAGACGTATCACTATGATTGTATCATCTGGACTCTCACCAACCGTGAAGAGCTGCCGTGCTTTTGCCCAGCCGACTCTCTGAATCGTATTAGTGGACAGAGTCCCAGAGGTGGTGTCCGATTGCCCAGGTGCTGCTTACGTAGCCTTACAGTCTTGGCTTGTCCGACATCCCCTTACTTCACCTCACCTTCGTCCCACTCATCAGCAGCCTTAACCCCTGGACTACACGAGAGAGCAAGCTGCGTCTGGCTGACTATAACACCGAAAATGAAATTTCGACCCGATAAATTTCTTCCATAGAGAGAAACAGTACAATATCGAGGGCAACTTAGTATGAAGCGAGAATATAGTTAGATATATATTATCTACTCAAACTACTCTACCCATAGTACATATCTTTTTGCTTGTTCAAAAACATATCATACTGCGATAGCTGAGTGACTGGCTGCTCTGCCATTAAGATTATGCCTTCCTTATGGCTCACGAACTCTCACTCGACCTTTCTAGCAGGTAAACGGGAAGCGTCTGCAGCCGCAGTGTTCTCTGATCTGACCCTCTGAGCCTCAAAGACACGTTGTACGTAGCGCATTCCTACACAGGGAAATACCAGACAAATGACGCTCAACCTTTGAGCTTCGTTTCTTATCTAAAAACCTACAAATGCCTGTTACATTATCACAAAAGACTTTGAGTCCACTTATTATGTGCTTTTATCAAAATCTTTATCCATTTCTTGTCTTTTTCCGGCGAAGGATGAGAAACACTTGTGTTTCTTCAATTATCCGGAAACACACCAGAATATTTGACATGTTACCTCTGTATAGTAATAGTCTCAACATTGCTCGGATGTTTTTATCATCCTTGCTCTTATGATGTTGGTAACATCCATCATACGACTCAGACATAAACCCAGAGAAAGTTTCACTTTACGTATAGATGATTCAACCAGCAAGAGGAAGATGGAGGAGGAGGGAGGAGACCCCAAAAGGGAGATTGATGCAAATGGAAACTGGAAAAAACTACAGAATCCACAAAAGCATCATGATAATTGTATGTAGATCAGTAATTCTCTCTCTCTCTCTCTCTCTCTCTCTCTCTCTCTCTCTCTCTCTCTCTCTCTCTCTCTCTCTCGTCAGGAGTACTTTTTTTTTGGACTTAGTAAGTAACTCTCTCTTTCTCTGCTCGCGGTCTGTGCCGGATATCGTATGTCAAATCACTTGATGCTCTAGAAACACCCCATGTTCACTTATCTACCTTACCTACACGTTCTATGATAGTTTTATAACCTCCACAGTTGTTTAGATCACATGTGTGTAACTCAAAATAAATGACTTTACCACATGAATGACTCCACCACAAAATAACTTCATGTTTCTTTAATTAAGGTACTGGCTACACTCTGATTATTTCCTGTTGATAATCATATAATTCGTCGTAACTGATTAATATTTACGGTCTTTTATCACAATATGTGTTATGATTAGTGTTCTAGGATGATCTCGTTTTCGTATAACTACACTACCAATCTTATTTTGATAAGTTCACCTGCTGTACCAGGATATATTATGTCCTAGCAGCTAATTCACAATTCTATCAGCTTCTGTAGTGATTCTGTTAAGCTCCTTGCTTAATAGAATGTACAACATGAATTGAAATACTTGTCAAAGTCGAGTATCCTTCCGTATCATAACCATCGCAAATACTGTACCGTGACTATACCATTAGCCATTAACGTAATCTATCGACATACCGTGATATCATTACCTTAACCTTTTGCAGTATAAACATTCCACCTATTCATAATTACTATAATTACATCCCTTGGATCATGATGCCGTAATCAACATTATTCTTTCATTATCATCTACCTATACAATGTCTCCTGATCATACCTCTTGACTTGGTGAAGTAGCGTGCGTGTGTAATAGTCTCTATATATGTTCCTTCATATAACGACATAGAAGGGTTTGAGGACCTCTTCCTAGCAAAATGCTATCCCATTCTCTAGTTACGTCTGGCCTCAAGTGTGGATGTGTGTGTAATATGTATATGTTCCTTCATATAACGACATAGAAGGGTTTGAGGGCCTTTTCTTAGCAAAATGCTATCCCATTCTCTAGTTACGTCTGGCCTCAAGTGTGGATGAGGTGGTGTCTCCCGAGCCACTCACTACAGGTACTGTAAATCCTCATCACTACCCTGTGGTGCTATACGTACGACCCTCACCACCTGAGGTGCTGTATGTGCGACCCCACCACCTGCAAAACTATACGCAACGACCACACCAGCTGTATTACGCCCTGCGTACGTGCGACTCCATGACAAGGAACACCTCTGAAACCTCCTCCATCAACACCTTACGTCTATCCTTTCCATTTAATACTATTCCATCCATTTCTCTCTCCCTTTACCCTTCCGTATTCACTCTGTACCGACACTTTCAACTCTCCCGCTCCTCCCCGAGTGCTTCTTCCTACCTGCTCTCTTCTCCCTCCCCTTACATCTTTTCCCTCCCACCCGCCCTCCTCCTCCCTCCAGCTCCTCCCTTTACGCAATGTCTGGTCTGTAAGACTCTTGCCTTTATGATCGAAGGTTCAGATTACCCGAGGATACCGGCTGCTGGTGTTCATGGACAAGGCCACTATCAGGTTATTACCAGCCTCTTGCACCTTATGGGCCGGTATATATATATATATATATATATATATATATATATATATATATATATATATATATATATATATATATATATATATATATTTCTTTTTCTTTCAAACTATTCGCCATTTCCCGCATTAGCGAGGTAGCGTTAAGAACAGAGGACTGGGCCTTTGAGGGAATACCCTCACCTGGCCCAATTCTCTGTTCCTTCTTTTGGAAAAAAAAAAAAAAAAAAAATAATCTTGCCTTTGAAGCCCGTTCTCTGGAGATGCTCCAGCGTTTAGAAAGTCAGCCTCGTCCATGTCCGTATATATGTGTGTGTGTATGTGTGTGTGTGTGTGTGTATGTGTGTGTGTGTGTGTGTGTGTGTGTGTGTGTGTGTGTGTGTGTGAAAAGAGCCCCCACATCGTTAATTATCTAGTATCAAATGAATCAATTATTCAGTTTCGTAATCCTCCGAGTTAATCACATTGAATTACAAGCAAAACCTGTCTCGGATGCTGATGGATTTCATTAAATCATTAGGAAAAAAAATTAGGGATTATGGGTAACATGGTGGGCGGTTAATGGTATCACTTTCCTAATTAACTTCACGCCTGTTTCGTGTTATGATACACTCGAGAAACTGAAACCCATAAGAGGTTTCGATATAATAGAATTTGACGCAGAATCGCCCGCGAGGGACAGAGGATTTGATTTCACAATTTTGGCTGGTTGGTTCCTCCAGATCACATCTCTTATACCCGGTGTTTATTGAGATGGTCCTCCTAGAACAGGTTTGACTAGATTGGTTCGTCTAGAACATTTTAGATATGTAGTTCTAGGATGGGCTACATGGGATGGTTTATGTAGAACATTTCTACAGCAATAATTGGTCAGATGGTCCTCATGAAACATATCTGGAGGAGGTTTAATAACATGGTTTCAATTTGAATATTTCTGGACTGGTGCTAGTGAGGATGCTCCCTCTGGAACATTTCCAGTCTAGCGTAAGTTACGATTTTCATTTTCCAAACAATTTTGGAACGAGCTTCAAAAAGGATGTTCCGTACGAAACGTTTCCAGAAAGGGGTCACTTTTGGAGTACTTCTACACCGATGTTTGTCAGGATCGTCCTTTTACGTCATTTCTAGAACAGGGTTGGCTATGATGGTCGGTCTTTCTTGAGCTCAGCTAGAATGCTCTCATCAGAACTGATCCCAAAATACATTTCCAGACCTGGCTTATTTTCTTGAACAAAAAGCCTTTTTTTGTGGTTAGGAATGACACTTTTCCTTTGTCTTTTCTATCTCCGCTTCCTAATTCCTCTGTTTATTTCAATTATTGCCCATCCTTGATCTGGACCTTTGTTCGTGACTGGAGCCTTCAACATAAGAAAAAAAAAAAATTCACGGACACAGTGACTCTAACGTATCCTCATTTTTTCCTCACAAGAAAACAAAGTCTTTATCAGGTGAGTGTCACACCCGGGTAACTGTGAAAAAGCTTTCTTCAACCAACTCTCTTAAAGGCTCGTTCTCTGTCCTATGTGTATTTCCCACGTATTCTCTCAACCTTTAACTGTCAAGTGCATAATATATAACAAAAACGAACGAACAAATAAACTTGTTCATGCGGTGATATTTAATGAAAAAATTTCCACCAGTATTGGTTGAAGACAAGAATATAATGAACGAACGCTGGAGCATAATTTGCACAATGAACAAAACTATGTTGCTTTTCATTTTACCACAGACAATATGATATCATACGGGCGAGGAAGAATTTCTGCCACCATCCCCCACCGTAGCCATCCAGGTTAGTCTCTCAATACGACAAGCAATAGAAACGTCGTTAGTATATTCTCTCTCCTATCCCAAAGGATGATACAGAAAGTAGGGAATTGTTTGTACATAATATCCAGCCGTAAAAACCGGTTTACGAAGGTCTTAGAATACGCCACCTCCAACAATATACGTAAAGTCGAGCAGGAGTTCAAGGTATGCTTTGAAGGCCCAACGTTAAGACCAGCGATTGACTCGCCATTCTCCGTCTCCGCTCCGCCCAGTAACCCGAGTCTTGGAATCAGGTGGTGGCACTCACTGTGAACAACCTCTTAGTTCCCGAACATCATCTTCTAGAAGAGGAGGAGGAGGAGGAGGAGCTCTTCTTCGGTCATCACCGTAGGTGTGATATGAGATGGACTATATTAACTTTGTGGTCGCCGGGACGAAGGTAGCTGAAGTGTTGGACCGCAACTTCATCAAAATCGATAGATTTGACGCAACGTGAGGAGGGGCGGTAATTCTAGAGAGGAGACGTGGCTCTACCTCTCCTCACTACTTCTACCCGTCGTCGACCTGGGCCTCCGCCTCCTCCACTTCCTTCGTCGTCGTCGTCGTCGTCCATCAGTGAACATCTACTAAGAGTGTTGTGCTGAGTAAGCCTCAGAGTGCCGTCCGTGTCACTCACCTTCAGTTACGTTGATTAAGGTTTGAGTGCGCAAGCTGGTTAGTATCTATGTGTCCTGGTAAGTGCGTATGCGTCTTTGGTTAGTGTCCTCGTGAGTGCGCATGTATCGTGGTTCACTATGCATGGTCGTACTTTCGTACCTGAGTCTGTATCTTATTCACGGTCCTGGTGTCTGTTATGGTTGGTGAAGGGTTTAGAGCTTCTTAGAGATCATCTTCGTGATGATTCTAGCGCGGGTGACTGTGACCTGATCATGCTGAGGAGAAGTGTATGTTTGTGTGCTTGTGAACGTTCACTGATGAGTGCATTGGGAAGTGCTGTGGTAAGCGTGTTTATAGCTGCCCCTTTAAAGATGTATGGTAATAGCATTAAGGACATCTGGAATGGCAAAGGCATATATGAAACTTGCTGCCAAGATTGTATAAACGGTAGTACTGGCTGATCATAGAGGGTAGAGTCTGTAAACTCTTTTCTCACCGATTCTTTTCAAATGTCATCCTTTAAGAGGTAGTTCTTGGAGAACGGGTGAAAAATGCTTTCTATTTCTTCCCAAGACGCCTACTTTAATGCGGGTGCTCACCGGTGTCCATCATAGGCGTCTATATAACGGATGTATATCTATATCTACCTATATGTCTTACCAAAGACACTCAACTCGGCAATCGTCGATGTGCTTATGTCACCAGATCCACAGCTGGGAAAAGAATTCCAGCCCCTTGTTGGAGCAAAGCTCATACGAGCAAGAGAAGTTCCAACACCATAAATACATGATCATGTTGGACAAAAGAACCTCCGTGATTGTGTAAGAGTCTTCAGCTGATATCATCATGGAAAACTCCGTAACATTATGAAACCAAAATTCGTCATTCAAGAACTCTCTAAATCTTCCGTTGTGCCTCAGGTTGATCCTGCCTTCACCGCTGTGTCTCTAGCCACTACAAAAATTACGTTGATCGTAACCAAATGAGAAAATTACTAACCGTGATTTTCGGATCTATTCACTTGTTCAAATAAGTTCCACGAACATAAAGTGATAATTGTAAATAGAATCCATCTCATCTCTTTCCACTGCCGTAAAACAATTGAGAAAACACATTTCAAAAGTCCTGTCTTCCACCTCAACAGATCACGGAGTAGGCTGAGGAACTTGCGTCTAAAGTTGCAATAAAAATCATCAAGATTTTCTCCGGTTTGTAAGGGTTATATCATATAGGGGATATCATTATAGGGAAGGATCATATGATCTGTCCCCCCTGTGATGAAACGCCTTTGTCTACCGGAGGTTCACCTCACGACCACAGATGAATTAAGGACGAACCTTACTGACGTAGACTTCAGAAACCTGATTCTGTCTTCTTTGGTGTAATTATCCAAGCACACGGGACGGGAGGGGAGTTCCGTACTCGTGGGGGCATCATCTCTTGGAACTTTCTCTACTGTTACACAATATAGTATTAGATTCCGTACGATGGTGTCATAGACAATGGGATGATGTAGTTCATGCCATTTATTCACGACTCTTATACTAAGAAGAAATACCTTTTCAAATCGTGTCTAAAAATACGTATCCTGTTTATTTTATCTTATGGCCTTCCACTGTTCCATCCTGTCTCTTTTCATGAACTCTCCCGAGATCACCAAAATGATTCCACTCTTTTACTTTTCTCTCTTCCATGACGGACAGCTGTATGCCCATTCGCTTGTCCTTGTTACCCAGGTTTCTCAATTCTGATACTATCTTCGCTGCCCTCTTCTTGACCTTCTCTACTAGTTCTTTGTGCTTATTTAAGAACCGTGACCCAATATGGAAGAATCATTTTCCAGTTCTGGCCGAATGCAGGACTTGAACTGTTTGGGGATTATTTTCTCATCCATGTACTTGAGAGCGAGAGTCTAATATTTGATAGCACACGGTCTAATTGCCTTAGATTCACTTAAACTGGGGCTCTAGAAACGGGTTAGGTACAATGTCGACTCCTAAGCACATTTCACACACATAATCTATTTCCCACTAAATACCATTTGTGATTTGGTCTTCTTTTACCGTGTCCCGTCCTCATTACTTTGCCTCTACTCGGATTGAATTTCATCAACCACGAATCAGAACAACCCTGGATGCGTACTGGATCTCGAAGAAAGGTCACCGATGATGTAAACACACAGAGGTGTATTTCGTCCGTGTATATTTTGGTTCCTCCAGGCTATTGCATATATATGATTACTGTGTGGCCACTGGGCTACTGTGACGTCTCTCTCCTTCCCTCCATCACTAAGTCTTGGATCTCTCTCTGCCTCCTCATATGTTTCCTAACAGTGACGACCAACCCCACCAGGAAAGATCGGTTTTCTGGCTGCTGAAAGACTAAGATTCTTCTTCTTCTTCTTCTCTCTTTCTTTCATATGTAGTCCCTCTCTTTCTCTCCTTTCCCACTACGTTTTCCTACCATCACTGCACCACTTTTCAAAGATACTAAATCGCGTCATCCAACACTTACGCTCACTCACAATCACTATACCACCTTCCAGACGTATCAAACAACGTTCGCTACCATCTATAGTCTCCTAGCATCAACGCCACCTCCCAGAATTGTCATATCACGTTATCTACCACCTACATCCCTCCCAGCACCACTACACCACCTCCCAGAACTGCTATACTACGTCATCTACCACCTACATCCCTCCCAGCACCACTACACCACCTCCCAGAGCTGCTATACCACGTCATCTACTACCTACATCCCTCCCATCATCACTAAATCACCACCTCCCACCACGTCATTCATCACCTACACTCTCCCTCCCCAGGAACCATAGGGAGACCTCCCCGGAGCGTCCCTACCCCGATGGTCCTCGGTTCTCACGTCTCGTGAGGGACTCTAGGTCCGGCCAGAGCCCAGGATCGGGTGATGGAGGTGCCAGAGTTAATCTTCCGCCTCACCTGTTCCACGTCTTTATTGTGTGCGGCGCTTGGCCGCCCCCGGCGGTAACGTGAGCACCTGTACCTACCTATCCAGACCCTGGGCGGCGGCAGCAGCAGCAGCAGGCGGTGATCGAGGACCATGATGGCCAGATGTGGGGCTGCTGCCTGGGGTCGTAGACGGTGCTGCTTATACTGGGTAGGGGGTACGGGGAAAGCTGCTGGATGTACTGGCTGGTGTGCTGGGGGGGAGAGAGAGGGTGTACTGCCCCAACGCCAGGCCCACAAGCAGGCGAAGAGTTAACACCTTCCACAAAGTATCTGTATCAACTTTATCATACTCCTCAAGATTCTTGGTTTTCTGCTATCTGTAGTGTCGTGGGGTCGTGGCAGTGGTTCAGGATATTCGTGTTTTCGCCGAGAGGTTGGCGAGTGAAATCTTTATCAGGATGCTATAGCATATGTATTTTGAAGACTCTGTTTTGAGGCTGGGACGTTCAGCGCCGGTTGAGAGATGTCGCAGTCATACTGATGATATATATGCTATTTTGAAGTTTACAGCCTTTGACTGGACAACAGTCCTTGCAAACTACGTACGTGGAGTGTAGTGGGTTAGCGCTCTGTGTGAGGCTGTTTCAAATGACGTATTTGGTCGTTGACTTCCTTGTTCTCGTAGTAGAATATGATGCTGAGACGATCTTCATGAATGGTGCAGATAAAAATCCTTTGAACTGTGTTCTTCAGGATGCATTCGTCCGTCCTGTAGGCAGGAGCGCTCTGGTTCTTAAAAAAAAATATCTGTGTACAGTTCCAGCATGTTGTTGGGTCTGATCAACGAGTCGTATATGGAGAAACAAATTGTCTATTTATCAATGCTTCATTACAAACCCCATTGTCAAGATGAGTTTGTTTGAGTCTACTAACTTCTAACTTCTAACTTCTAAGCAAAATTTAGGCGGGCTCTCATAACGTTTGACCTGTACCTCTGGGGACATTCATGGCCAGCATTCGAACACCTGACGAGATCAGTGGCCTTTCGATAGATATTAATTTGATATTCACAATGACAAGCCTAGATGTCTACATCAAGAAAGGGGATCTTGGTGTCCGAATCCATCTCACAGGCGAACTTCAGGGCAGAAGCATCATCCATAACATTGGGTACTTCTTTTTTAAAGGTAGTCTTCGTTCCTTATGACGACTTAAATGTTACCAACACATCGGTAGTAGGTCGTCAGACGAATGCTGCTCTCCTGCAATACTTGGTTTTTTCTTCGTGATACATATGTACAACCCCGAGCAGTACGTCGACCCGAAATCACATAAAGCTTTATCAAAAGACTAGAGTGGTACGTTCAAAAATACCGAGTCTGAAAACCTTAATGATTATATCGAAGTACATGAACCTCTTCCTGTAAAACCCATGAAATTCTTTATGGTGTTGGAGAGTTGCGTATCGACGATACACGACACTGAGAGGAATGTTCAGAGAAGGAGAATGAGAAACAGTGCTGAACTGACACAAAACAAATGACCATTAAACTTTAGGGAGGATAAAAAAGATGTTCTGGAAGGAGAAAAATAACGTGCGTGAGACAAGAGAGAATGGGAACATCGGGGAAGGTGAAGAGGAGGGAAGTGATAATAAACAGCAGCCTCTCTTACAAAGATGACATACGTGCATACTTGTGTATGAATGTGTTTTAGTCATACATGGACGTAAGTATTCATACACTCCTTTTAAGACGTCCGTAATTGGCCCTCAGGAGCTTGGTGTAGTGGGTTACCTGCCTCTACTAACATGCAACCGTATATTCACCCGCCGTACCTAAGTTTCACATCATATCATTTTTCTAAAAACCAACATGAACGTGTTATATCTTCCTCCCTCTCTCACTTTGCTGCTCTTGTGCTCATATGTCTGTCAAAGGACTAAAGTGATTTTCAAGCAAGCAAGATGGTGCCATTCTTGAGAATAACGTTCGGTATGATGGTCTGGCCTTTTATCAGATACATAAGGATCTGGTCGAATATCATACCATGCTTAAGAGTCGAACCTTCATGCTTCAGGATCGAACCGTCGTGCTCAAGGGTCGTACTGTCGAGTTCCGGAATTGGAACATCGCATTCGGGGATTGCACCTTCGCACTCAGGGATCGTACCGTCGTGTTCGGGGGTCGTACCGTAATGCGCAAGGGGTTAGGTATATCTATCACTATCAACAGTTACTCAATCCCTCTCTGTTATCTGAAACGATCTCCCATTATCTATTAGTAATGACCTCCCTACTTAGATATCCCATGATCTACCAAACACTCTCCTCTTGATGTTTTTATCTTGTGCCAGTGACAAAATATGTCCATCTAACAATAACAAAACACAACGTATAATGCAAAGTTTATCAGTGGAGAAGAAAGTTAAGCTTCCCGTTTTCCGCAAAGTGGTTGAGGTTTCGCAAAGAACAAACCCATCCAATCGTGCAAAGTTCGCAGGTCTGTTACTGGTAAATGAATCATATTCCATTGCTAATGACTGCTACTGATGGAAGTGAATGAGAAGGTTACCTTAACATAATGAAGTACGTTATTTACAAGCAACATACCAATTTCTTGAACAACACACTTTCAGGCTTAAAGCACTTTATCTAAAGAAAAACTTCAAACACAACATACTTGTCACAGCCTCAATTCAATCTGCTTCCATAAACAACCCATACTCAGAGACCCGTGTTACAAACCACACTTATGAACACTTTTAGGAACAGCACACTGAACACACCCTCAAACACATGACACTAATCACACCCTCAGGCACAATACACTCCCCCCCCAACACGCACACACACACCCTCCCTAAACTGAGCTCAGCTAAGGTATACGCTACCGGGTGACCCAGTCTTCGCTTTCATTGAAAATCACTTCTGTACTGGGACCCCCCTTTTGGGCAGGGGAAGATGAACCCAAGGGAGGAATGTAACTTGAGGTGGTGAAGGATGGAGTAAGGGTTTGGGGGAAGGGATATGGAAACCATACCCCTAACTGCCCTCACCTTTACCCACCACTAATAACCCCCCCCCCCCCAAGTTGACTGTTAATGGCGTTGAATATCATACGGGTGAAAAATGTGTTTTTTTATGGAGTGATTTGGTGTGCGATGACCAGCTGCACACCCACTGAAGGGGAGGGGTGTGTGAGTAATCTTACCGTTTAGTGAGGAAAGTAAAAAGAAAAAAAAATCTTATCTCTTTTATCTTTCCTGAACAGTCTCTCTAAGCAAGGCGGGTCAGTCTTCAGTGCAGTTATATAACCGTGGGATCTGAAGGCCTAGCCTTTGACCAGAGTACGAAGGGTTAGATCAAAGGGTAGATTTTCCTTTACAATAATCATACATTCTAAATACGTTACAGACCAAACCAGATGTCTAGATCTATAAGTCTCACATGTAAGAACATGGTAAGTCTTCCTCAAATTTTCCTAAAGGAAATCATAATGTACTCTGATGGACCTCCGTGGATAACGCTGTTGGCCGTGGCGCTTTTATTGGCCACCTAGGGTAGAGACAGCATGGTTCAAATCCTGGTTGAGAAAGCTGGTCCACTGTTACTCTAGCTGTTCTTTCTTTCCTGAGGGCTGGTATATAAGATAAGGTACCTGGCTTAGGCTATGGTATATAAATATATATATAGTCTTCTTAAGGTCTTCATTTTCCAGTACCGTCTTACCTTATATGATAAGATACATTAACCTTAAATACTACAGGGACAACCTATATATGACACTTGAATACTTTTATAAATCTACATAAAACATATGAACAAAAAAGATAAGCTTTCCCTTGAAATGATTTTCTCCATGAAATGGTGAGCAGTAGATGAGTTCACAGTTTTGTGAATGCAGTAATGTACAGATTCTGAAACTCTGAACTACACAGAGAGCAAGATTTCATTCCATAACACACGAAGAAATTATAAAATCTTTTCGGATGGAACGATTAAAACCAAAATATTTAGTCCCTCTATATAGTGATATGGAAATTATATTTCATAAATGATAGCAATATGTCACATTCTTGTATAGTACTGGCACTATTCGTTCTGTATTTTTGCCCACTGAACTTAGGTTCGCTGGGACACAGAAGTTTGTTCTTGCCTGAATTAGATACGCAAAATATGTTCCCCTATGAACCTTCATCAATAAACATCTTGACGTGGCCCATAACTTAAGGCGGCACACTAAGAAAACGACAGCAAACATTACAAAAATACCAACGAAAATGAAATATTGATAAAGGGTTAAAATACACAACCCTGGCTATGACAAGGGAGAGACACAGTCACAATTAAACCTACCATGACAACACGAAGTAGCGTTACAGAGTAATGGAGGCTACAACGGTATGTAGGAAAATGTGTTTAAGGTACAGAATTCAAAATCTACCCAAGGTGTAAAAGACAGACCACACAAAACCCTCTGAATTTCACAAATTTATAGATTTTTGCTAACATAGAAATGAAAGCAAAAGAAAAATTATAGAAAAGACTACTGTCTCATCTTGATAGGGGCAAGGATTAGGCTTAGGAAGAATTTAGCTAAATTCTATCGGAGGAAAGAACGAGGAAACGAGAACAGAAATTGAGGTACTCACATCGCAAGGGTGGGAGGCCGCCAGAGCTGGGAGGTAGTCTGTGCGGAGGGTTCCTGACGTAGGGGTGAAAGAGGTGCCCTGCGGCACGCCAGTATTTGTCACAACCCTCAGCAGTCCTCCTGCCTGCGCCTCCTGCAGGCACAGCTCGCGGGGCATTAACACGCAGGTCTCCATCACGACCTGTGAACCCTGTTGCTCACCCACACAGCTGATCACGTTGGACATCAGTTCTCGAGACTTTATACAATTCGGGTTCACTTGGGTATTTCTAAGTTATCCATAGACAGTTTCTTGAGTTGTTATTGTTCATATCTGTAAAGTTATAGGAAACTTAAGATACTTTTTGCCTACATTTGAAGCATATTTCTCATATATATATATATATATATATATATATATATATATATATATATATATATATATATATATATATATATATATATGATAAAGTGCCGTATTAAACAACTTGAAGGATTTGTCCTCCAAGGCTCATGCTGGGGTGTCTGAATGTGCGTGTTTGTAATGGGGATGCAAAGAAGGGACATTCGTGAGGTGTGCTGTAGATATGATAAATTGGATCAATGTGGCATACCGGTACCGACGTACTGGTATTGAGATGAAACAGAACAAGTGAAGCGGTGATGTAAAACCATGGAGTGGTCTGTGAGGGGCTTGGCTGTACATGCTGGGCTCAGTTTGGGGATATTAGGTATGACAGTTAGTGACTGGATGATTGCAAATGAGGCCATTTGTTAGTCTGTACCTGGTGCTACCTCCCTGTGTGTGTACATATGTAGATATCATGTAAAACAATCAATACTGTCCTTCGTATTTTTATTCTTCATTGAAACTGTCCCCTTTTTCCTATCAGTATCATCATCCACACTCGTCAATGACTGGTTACCACTGCCAGAACTCAATCCTACAGACATTCTCTGAAGTACATAAAAAATCATAACCCAGAAATGCCACGGATCCTAACCTTGAGCCAGGGTCTCCCTGTGATAGAGCTAGTCAACAAGCGTATGTCGCTCATCGTCTACTGACACTTTTTTTTTCCGAATGACAGACGACCGTAAACGAGTTAGTATTTTCTATATCTCCTCTTCACGACGGTGTTTGAAGAGCGAAGAGTCATAGCGCAACACATGGTATATAGAACGTACGGTACGGGAGGAGGGGGGCCCGGTAAAACGTGCTATGGGGTGTGCCGATGGAGGGGACCTTCGGCCGAACGTTGGCGTGAGCGTCGCGCGGCGGTAGAGTGCACACAAGATGCCCACTCACACACCACTGACCCACCCCCTCAACCTCCACCTTCCGTAGGTCTGGCCTCAGCCCCGCCCACTACTGTTGACGTCATTGCCGCAGCACGCCGCCGCCGCCACCACCACCACAAGACTCCCCTCAGTAAGACTCTTTTCTGTTGATAACAGTGTTTCTACCATCAGCATTTCGTTCTTTCAATCATTATCATCATCATATAACCCTAGGACCCCTTCTACAGAGAGATCCTGCAGCTATAAGGCTGCGCTGCGATCGGTAGCAGGGCTAGAAGAAGAAAAGAAAGGACTCCTTTGGAATGAGACGGACTTCGACTACGTTGTCCCACTATGATACAACATCGCTGACGGTGAACTTAACTCGCAACGTAACCACAAACAGGCGGAGTCACTCCTCTCTATGTCTTTCTTTGTTACTGCATTTGTTGCCACTGCTTTGGTGAAGGAATGGTAATTATCGTAAATATTACGAATGCTATTCTCGGTATATGAATCTTATCGTCCTGATGGGCGTCCAGAGTGTTATTTTCAAAGAAATTCACTTATCTGGATTTATCTGGAGTCCATAAATCATATCCGACGCCCCATGAGGAAAGTCCTCTTACAGTTATAAACCAGAGTGATGATCGTGATGTTGATAACGACAATGAACAAATTATAATAAGATTCAATTACGATTGCAAAGGGTTTCTTTTTTGTCAAAAGACCAACGAAAATATTGGATCGTGAAAACATTGCAAACATAAGGAAATAAAGTCAAATTCTTTCACTTCCATACTGATCGGCGCAAGTCATCAGTGGACTTTTATGATATCCAAGGAATAACTTCTCCTCATCTTGTCAAAAGAAATTTTCCCCATTTTGCCTGGGTATTTCTTTCTTTTTTTAATTTCGTCTATGATATTTTCCTTTATTGTTGTAAAGGATCTTTTTTTTCTTTACGTAAGGGGATTTCATGCCATTTTGTCCAAGAATATCGCACCCTTTTTGTACAAGGAAATTTTTCTGATTTTGAACGGAGATATTTTCGACTGTTTTGTCAACACAAAGATCTTTTCTTCAAGTGCAAAGAGCATTCATCTCCAGGGGCATTTATCGATCACCTGGAACAGCAAATCATTCTGGCATTTCTAGCCATCGCATGACATACTTGCGCATGATTGGACGTGACCACATCAGCGTATATCTTAAGCTACTTTCCTGGCATCATTTTATGATGCCTTGATTTTCGACCGTTTCATAATCAAGAAGAAAACAACTCTGAATTGCCCGGAAAAGAATAGAGTAGATTTTCCTCAGCTAATTTTAGCTACAGCTGCCTTTGTCATGAGTTGGTTAGCACAAGTTGCTATTACCCTGCTGCATGTTAGCATTACATAGCCTTCCAGCGTTGGTGAATCGCATCTTCTCACAACTACCAGCTTACCAACACGAAGAATCTTGAGTCCTTTTTGTTATGCTCCTCTTCATACTTCTGATCCTAGCTCCATTGTCTTCCCTTTTTGGGTCAGTTTCACTCTTTGTTGCTTTATATAGGTACGTATTTTTGGAAACATCTCTCCATAGGACTAAACGACGATGAATGTATCCAGCTTCCCTGGCCTCTTCGTCGAGTGTATATCTATATGACCCCATTCGTTCATGATACAGTTAGGAGATGCCCAAGTTTACACGTCAGCAGATTCAGGCTCCCAAGCAAGTCTCCTTCATCCTTGTTCCCAAAGCAGAACGATGGTTAAATAGGATGAGCCAGTTTTGATTAAACGTGAGATATTTTCGAAGGATTAGATGAAATAGGTTGCTGAAGCTATAATGAAGAGACTTCATTATAGCCAGGTGAGGATGTTCCCTCAAAGGCCCAGTCCTTTGTTCTTAATGCTACCTCGCTCGCTAACGCGGGAAATGGCGGAGAGTGAGAAAGAAAGAAAGAATATATATATATATATATATATATATATATATATATATATATATATATATATATATATATATATAGTAAATGACACCAAAGGCGTTGAAAAGATCTAGATTTGTCGAGGTATGAGAATAATCAGTTCCCCCTTTATGCACCCCATTAATCCTCCCGCACGGGGAGAACCGCGACGCGTTCGACCCCGACTTGGAGCCCCTGAAGACTTACACAAAGCCACTGACAGCAGGTGCCACGATGGAGCCCTGACCTATTTCCAGCTCGAACGAATCTGCGTTACCGCATCTTCACCCCGTTCGAAACCAAGTGAAACCTACAATGAGAAAGTCAAATACGGTTCCATTTTCCACTCAGCTGGGGAATAGCTGGGGATGGGAGGAGGTGGGGAGTGAGTGGGGTTGTTCAGACGGCTACACTGTTCGCCATGCCCCCTTTTTTTTAAGGGTCGGACAAGGGAGTAGCAGGAACGATGAGTCTGGGTTATCACCGAACAAATATGATCCAGCGTCCCACACGACAATTATTCGAACGGTTTAGTGTTTCTCTTGTACGTTGCTGGTTGCGGCCGTACTAAGCATCTGTGCCACTTACGTAGACGAGTCTACAAAAAAAAAAATCGAAGGGCAAAAATGAGAGATGATATTGCGCTCTGTAGAAGCCATCCAAATCGCTGAATAAGGACGGAATGATCCGCGGAAGGCGCCAGAACTTCCATGCATCGCCGGGCTGCCTACAGGGCTATAGTAAAGAATGTAAAAAAGGTCAGGAATGAAAGGCTTGCTGCCTGCCATTGTGCCGATACGACAACTGGAGCTGCGTCACTCTGAGTGGAACTTGAATACTGAAGATAGCGCAGAAAACGACACACAATAACGAAAGAACTTGATAGAACATATGATATTTAAAAGAAAGAAAATCATAACTATGATTTGCACTGACAGTAACAGTGAATATATATATATATATATATATATATATATATATATATATATATATATATATATATATATATATATACACCAATTGGGTGAAAGGCGTGCAAGGAATAGAGTGAATTGGAACGATGTGGTATACCGGGATCGACGTGCTGTCAATGGATTGAACCAGGGCATGTGAAGCGTCTGGGGTAAATCATGGAAAGTTGTGCGGGGCCTGGATGTGGAAAGGGAGCTGTGGTTTCCGTGCATTATTACATAACAGCTGGAGACTGAGTGTGAACGAATGGGGCCTTTGTTGTCTTTTCCTAGCGCTACCTCGCACAAATGAGGGGGGAGGGGGTTGTTATTCCATGTGTGGCGAGGTGGCGATGGGAATGAATAAAGGCAGATAGTATGAATTATGTACATGTGTATATATGTATATGTCTGTGTGTATATATATGTATACATTGTGATGTATATGCATGTATATTTGCGTGTGTAGACGTGGATGTATATGCATGTGTATGTGGGTGGGTTGGGCCATTCTTTCGTCTGTTTCCTGGCGCTACCTCGCTAACGCAGGAGACAGCGACAAAGCAAAATATAATATACATATAAATATATACCAATTGGTCGGTAAATGGGGATCTGGCTGAAACTGAGATAGGTGTGTGTGTGTGTGTGTGTGTGTGTGTGTGTGTGCGTGTGTGTGTGTGTGTATGTGTGTGTGTGTGTGTGTGTGTGTGTCGAAGCAAAGAGATGGTACACATATACAACGTTAAGAGATGGGATTACACCATTGTAATACTTCAACCTTGTCACACTCAATGTATAATCACACACTTCAGCATTTCCCACAGCCATTCAGTTCATATCAGCTATTACTGGCTCTGATGATCGCTATCAGACTTCCCCATCAATGGGTAATAATGATACAATTTACGAAAGACACTCAATAATAATTATACTTACGAGAGTCAGGCTGATTGTGATATGGCAGGAGAGGTTCATACCCACATGAAACATTTTCAACATCAGGAAATTTACATCAACATAGGAACATTCACAATATGTATGAATTTACACCAACGCAAGGAGATTTCAATGCGTCGAGAAAGCAATCCATGTATTGTGTGTGTGTGTGTGTGTGTGTGTGCTGCACTGTTATTGACTACCCCGTGAACACGGGGTGAGGGTTCAATACCCATGGTCCCCCCCCCCACCTCCTGAACTTTATTTACTTGTGAAGTTCTGCAGTCAGGCATGGCGTAGCGCGTAGCGTTCACCGGAGGAAAATATACCCGTTAAGTCACGTCGCTTGCGCGTTGCCTAGTGCCGTCACGGGTGAGGTGTGGAATGGATGCTAGCAACCGACGCGTATGTGAGCAAAAGACAGCCACCTGGATTAGGGAAGGGAGCTCGACAGCCACTGCAGTGCCCGGTGGCTATGCCAACGCCTCGTTCCCTTCCCGATGACCAGGCGGTCCTTGGCTGCCTACCTGTGTATGTGTGTGTGTGTGTGTGTGTTTGTGTGTGTGCTTGTGTCAAAATGAAGAACCTTCTTCTGGAAGCATGGGAATCTATTGTTTGGAGAGAGAGAGAGAGAGAGAGAGAGAGAGAGAGAGAGAGAGAGAGAGAGAGAGAGAGAGAGAGAGAGAGAGAGAAAGGGAGATCTAGCATCACCAAGAGTAGAAAGTACTTCAAAAGGTGACCCGGTTTTTATCAACTGGGTCAACAAAAGCTTCGCTGACACCTTATCAGGAGAGTGACGCGCCGCTGTGTATTAGCCTACGACCGAGTACAGATGTACTTGGACCTCCTGCATTCCTCCTCTGTGTCTGTACTGAAGCCCAAATGCCAATTCCCCCCTCCCTCACCCCCATCATCATCAGATCCATAGTGTATTGTGCAAAAGGTCAAGCTGGTGTAGTTTTTTTTTTTTACCCGGTAGCTCTCTTGAACTCCTCCTCTGGGTAAACCTTTACACTTACATACTGGACCAGTCGAGAGAGAGAGAGAGAGAGAGAGAGAGAGAGAGAGAGAGAGAGAGAGAGAGAGAGAGAGAGAGAGAGACAGAATAACCGTATCACCGCATATAATCAAACTTTTGGGAGGGGGGGAGGTTGGGGGGGGGGGATCAGTTTCACGCGAAGACCAGGGGACAGTCACAGACCCATCAGCCACCTGCGGCAGAAACAGGAGCCCACATCATTACCTCGACAACTCTAGTTTGGGACAGATGATCACGCCGAACACTAGATATTCCAAGGGGAGAGAGAGAGAGAGAGAGAGAGAGAGAGAGAGAGAGAGAGAGAGAGAGAGAGAGAGAGAGAGAGAGAGAATGATATGACAGGCCTTCTCTTCGTGAATGTTTTGTCTGTTCTCTCTCTCTCTCTCTCTCTCTCTCTCTCTCTCTCTCTCTCTCTCTCTCTCTCTCTCTCTCTAAATCTGCTTCTCTTTCTTTCAGTCCCTTCCCTTTTTTTTTTTTTTTTTTTGCGTTGACGGATTCTTAAACAAAGAACATTACACAATGGTTCGCTCCCGACCAATCTGGATCTTTCGGTTTTCAGTATCGAGTTTCTGGACGCCCAGTATCGCTATAGATTACGTGGAGGAACGTGCTACCGTTTGGGTTCATGACGAAAGGTGAATTTTCATTTAGTGATCAGTTCTATACAGGTGGTGTCAATTCTTCAGTGAAAGAGACTTGAATTAACTACAAGCAAAGGAGAATAATAAGATGTTAAACTATTTTCCACGTAGTATTTTACCATGTCTGGATACCCGTTAGGTCCATATGTCATGTAATTCACAAAGATCACATAATATATACGTCTCGAAAGCCATATACTTCTTTCTGTCTGTTCGTCTTTTTTTCCACCTGCCTGTCTGCGTCTGTCTGTCTCGTAATCTCTTCTCCTCTGTCGCCTGGGTTCAGTTGGTAAGCCACAACACCACCAACACAATATCTAGCACGGTTTCTTAACACCTTGCCTTTGGACACTTCCCCTTTCTTCGTTCGTTCCGACTTTTATCGAACTTTCTTATCCACCATCACTCTTTTGTTCTAATCTCCGTCTCCCGTCGTTTAAATCGCCTTATATTGTTCCCATAACAAAGGTATAGTTTTTTTCTTACAAATCTACGTACTTCCCAATCTCTTCTGTACCTTGGTAAACTAGTGTGATCCACGGATGTTTTAGTTCCTATCAATTCCATATTGCAGCCATCTTCCCCGTCTGACAACGTCTCCATTCACTCACCTCTTCCCCAAGTGGGTCACTTTCCCCATCATACCATATAAATCCACAGTTTTTTTTTTTCTTCTTCTTCTTCAGCGTTCCGTCTTCCGTATTCTACGGCGACGAGACAAGAAAGCAGGCCTCAGACCACCAGACAATGGAATTAGGTCCATAACTCTGGTGGCCACTGTTGTCAACGCCCTTCCCGCCCCTCCCTGAGCTTGGATATTGTCTATGAGGCCAGGCTCATAATGCGTATATATATATATATATATATATATATATATATATATATATATATATATATATATATATATGTGTGTGTGTGTGTGTGTGTGTGTGTGTGTGTGTGTGTGTGTGTGTGTGTACATTTCAACAATGGTATGAGGGAAAGGAGCTCATTTAGCCCAGATGTAAATCGAACCAGTGATCTTTCCAGTATTATGATTATAAATGGCGAATGTAATCTACGACAGTGTGAACCTCATCCCTAACTTTAAATTCATTTTGGGATCTAATTCTGACTTTCTTTTATGAAGATATACACCTTCAAATAGATCTCCGAATAGATGTTTTGTTTTGCTTTTATATGCAGTTGAATCTCACGGACCTAAGCCATCGATATAGTTTTTAATACCCTGATCGTAAATGGTAATTTGTTTATTGAAGACCGGTTTTTTTTTCATCAAAACTAACACGAGATTCATTTCATGGTCTCAAAATTTCAGTTGCAATTAAAGAGATTCAGATCCTCAGTTCGACGGTACAATCCACCTGTGTATGCAGATGACCCACACAATGACAGGACTCGGGGACCTACAGCCTGAAGGTTCCTTTGGCAACGTTGTCGTCGAGCCAGGCCGCAAATACCACCACCCGCCGGTAGCTGGTACCATCATTGTTCTGGTGGGTGATCCCGATGGTATCTTACAAGTTCCAGCATCCGTCTCCGTGGCGGCATCTCTTGATGCGCGGCCGACGTAGCTCCTTGGGAATGAGGCTTCCACAACGCCACACGGTCGGGAGGGAGGTAGACGCGTCCAGGGAATGTGACATATGTGGCACAGAGTTCCTCCCTCGGGGCACCGGATTCCTAATGCTGTATAGTGGTTCACGGTCAGTGGAGTTTATAGAGGGGTGGTGGTTTGTTATCCTTCGTGTAGGACCAAGTTTAACTCCCTGAGCAAGACAGTACGACACCCGCGGATGTGATTGGCCTGGTATTTTAGCCTGACCCTTGAAAGGTAGGGTTAAAATGCCCAGGCCATTCATGCCCAAGGGTCGTATCGTTGTGGTCAAGGGTCTTCCCGTCTTGAAGGGTCGCACCGTCGTGCTGAAGCGGTTAAAGTTATCACCAAGGTAAGTGTATATAAAAAAAAATGTCTTCTTTCTTCTTCAAATTGCTTTCTCTTACCGCAGTACGTTATATAGAGGCTAGAGAGGTTCTGGCTTCCATTTTGTTCTTAAGATTTGCTAGGCCTTAGCCTGATACCGGCCCTTATCTTTAGAAGGCCACATTCCACTTTCCCCTTTCTCGATTTTGAATGCTATTAACTCAAGGTTTATTCTACGCGAACGTAGCTATGAAGCTCTCCACGTATGTTTGTATTCTATTTCCAGTCCTGGCTCTTTTTCTCTTCATTCCAGCAACAATCGCCGACTCAGATCAAACCTCCCAACTCTTGAATACCATCTGTTTACTTCCGACCATATCATCGTCCCTGAACTTCTAACGTCCAAGGATGCATCCCTTCATCATATACCACAAATGTAGACGTTACCGTACGCAGTAGTGTCTGAGCGATGTAGCGTCATTCAGCCAGAGGTGGTGACAGGAGAACCTTACGTAGTGATACGACCTGAAGGAGAAATATTCGGGATCCTCCAACCCATATGTGAGGACAGACACTTCCTATACTTCGTGAACTACCTGGACTTTAACTGTGGTGGGTGGAATGGTGATGTAGGTAGTGTCTTTGATTCCCACAGGTTGAAACCCTACAACTTAGTTACATTTTGAACTTACTAAACATTTAGAACATTCTCAAGGTCTATGACTACATAAAGGTGTCCAAGATACAGAATTTGGCTCATGTCTTCCATAGGTTAGTGCCGCGTCACTCAAGTGGAGAGACCACAGAGTAGAGAAATGTGTGAAGTTGGTTGCAAGTTATTAACCCAATTCTGCCATGAATTAGGGACTATGGATGCTTCTGTCAAGACGATCTCGCACGAAACCACCTCACTTTATATGCCTTCTCTTCGCCAGTCATTACGTTCCGTTTATCAGGTCCATTCACTTTCGACCTTGTCTATCTTGTGGTAGGACATGTTCCACTGAACCGATTGAGAATGGAGGGTTATCATCTATCCTAAGTTCGAATCGGCACTCGTGTCTGTCTTTCTGGCAAGTAAGTGGTAGGCAGCCACCGACCGACCAGGGAGGTGTATTACCGGTACTCCCCGCCTGGGTATCGGGAGGGTTAATGACGGCTGCGCAGTGAGCCAGTGCTTCAGTAGCTGTCATATTTCACTCCTTTAAACTAGGTAGTTGTCTTATGGTTTTGTCTCTCACACGACGGTACTTGACAGCAAAGTACTTTTTTTTTCATTTTCCAGTGATATAAACCATTCTGAGCATTACGTCTCCTGTTCACGGAGAAGTAATCATCGTCAGTGCTATTTTGGCCCCGTCTCTTCCCTTACCTGCTCTGAGATTCGACACAACGGTGTCTCGAGTCGTATGAGGAAAGTCCATCGATATCCTATGTATAATCATGCCATTAGAGACGATTCCATCACGCATCATCCGGGATAACCTAACACCGACTGTGAGAGAGAGACCCCGGGCTGCGGTTAGTTGTTCTTTTGGATTTATGGAAGATTCAAGAGATGAGGAAATGTCTCAGCAGGTATCTTGCATGACCAGGCTTCAGGTATCTGTTTTCTATTGAGTGGTGTAAGAGATTACTCAAAAGGGAAAACTAAATAGCATATGATACATTCTCAAGTCCAAGATATTAGACGAGAAGAGAAGCCGAGGCCATGAATTATGGTTATTGGAGACATTCGAACCTAATACCGCGGCGGTTCGAGGGTAGACAGATGGTCGAGGGATGGATGACCCAGGTGGCTGATTGTCCAAGGGTGGACGGCTCGTTCAGATGGTGACGTTGTAGGGGAAGACGCAGTTCAGGGAAGATGGTTTTGTTGGAGTTACTTGAAAGGGAAGTGCTTCGATGAATGGTGGTTCTTGGGCAGGCAGTTCAAAAGTGATTCAAGGACTGGTGGTTCATTTGGTTCAGGTGTACGTGGTTCACGGGCAGGTGATTGTGTAGGCGATTCACGAAGAGATGATTCAGATGTAGGTGGTTCACGAGCAGGTGGTATGAGGAGAGGCGATCCATGAAGAGAGAGTTCAGGTGAAGGTGATGAAGGTGATTCACGGAGAAGTGGATCAGAGATAGCTGTGATAGCCGTAAAGCGGAGATCATCTTGGGTAGGACAGATCCCTACGTTCTTTCTTCAACCAAACCTGTACCTCCTCAATCATCGTCCCATTGTTCTTCCTCTGATGTTTGTTGTGTGAGGGACAGAGCACATCTGGTTAATTCTTCCTTTTTACTGAATCTCACCCTGACCTCACCTCTGCTTGCAGTAATTGCTGAGCCAAGTCTGCGAACACCCACTGAGCTCTGGATAATCTCCCTATTTTGTTTCTCAAATGCACATCATCCTCGCCTCCATTACTGACCCAACCATTGCAGTCTCACTACATTTGCTTTACTGTTCTGTTCCTGCCAAATTTAGGATCAGGTCCCCTTGTTGCTGTCCTCCTCACGTCGTTTGATGCACCAAGGTTCTCCTTGAATCTGTGGGCAGTAAACTAAGCAAGATGGAACACGTCAGCACAATCATCACATCTTTCAGGTCTCTTCTCTACATCCTTCGTAGACCCAAGACACCTGGACACCTTCGCCTCAACTCGAACACTTTCACAACCTTCGTTCTTCCCACACTCGCTTATGTCTTCCCTTCCAAGTCTTCATCCTTATCCTCCACACAACAAAGGCCACTAGGAAATATGCAGAAATGGGCATACAAGATTTTCTTCGGTCCATCTCATGCCCGCTGTTAAGAGGCGCCCTACACAATGGTCCTCCGGGCTCTCTCCATCCATAACCAAGACCTCACCCGACAGTTCGTAAAAGAACCGGCTACATCAATCTTGTCATCTTCAGCTCCTACTACCCGTGATCCTTCGTCTCCGAGCTGTAGATCGCCACAACGACCGCATCGATCCTATTCGAGCTTGTGCAAACCGCTACAGGGACAGCCCCGTCCTTACTCATACGAACATCACGCGTGCCATCCCAACATCTCTTGAAAAGACTTTATGTTTCCACTGAATCGTTTCAGTCTTTCGCTGCAGTTCATTTCATAATCCTTTTTCACCGCTGTCATCATCACAAGGACTATTAAAAAAATGCCAAGGTTCTACATCAATATCTAAGAGCCGCGAAACAAAATGCCAAGGTTCCACACCAATATAAAAATACCGCGAAATCTATATTCCATATCGAGAGGCAGCTGAAGGACAGGTGCCTGACGATAGCGCTCCCAATGTTGTTAGATAACGATTGTGTGAAACTCTATCCTCCATGCTGGGACGGAGGCTCCCCAGTGCTGTTTACCCTTGGACACGACAGTGTGACCCTTTGGTATGATGTCTGTGATTCTAACCCAACCCTTAGGGATTAGCACTAAGCCCATACCCTCATATCCAGGGATGGCACCATCGTGCTGAAGGATCGCACCGTCATGCTTAGAGATATTATCATGATCAAAGCTGTTATAGTCGCGCTCTAGAATTGTCCCATAGTGCTCATGAATCGTACCGTCGTGCTCAAGAATCGTACCGTCGTGCTCAAGAGTCGTACCATCGTGTAGGAGAAATGCGTCAGTAGTTGAGTGTGTGAAAGATGCAATGTGAGGAAGCGTGAGAGCTGTGCGTGTAGGAGAAATGACTGGCTGTCTGAAAGGGAAGAGTGGAGAACAAGTGAAGGAAAGATGAAGAATGTATGTAGTTTGTTTGTATAAGATGTGTGTGTGTGCGTGTGTGCGTCTGTGTGTGTGTGTGTGTGTGTGTGTGTGTAAGTGTGTGCTAGATGTACGTGTATAGGAAAGGCATCCGTCAAGAAAGGAGAGTCTGTGATCCATGTATTTCAGTGCTTTATGGCATTGGGAAATACAAAGACCCTAGTTTTATAAATAAGTGTATTATGTATGAGACGAGTGTGGCTGCCCTGGGGTGTGAATGAAAATAGTCCACTACATTATCGTGTCAATGTCATGATGTTATCGAGAGATGACAGATATAAGGCACGAGCTGAGTAAGACGAGATTCAAAGTAAGATAATCCGTAGCCATCTCGAGGTAACGGGAAAAAACCCAGCATGAAATTAAGATGCAAGAGATAAAGCTAAAAGAGAAAGATAAGCGTAGATAAGGTGAGGGTGTGTGTGTGTGTGTGTGTGTGTGTGTCGTCAACAACGGCCTGCTTTGTGGTCAATCTACGCTTACCACACGGCTCAGTTTACATGGGCCTCAGATGGAGTGTGGTTCACAGACGTGTAGTCTCTCTTCATAACTAATCTCTCACGATGTATAATGTGATGTATTAATGAGATACATATCATCGCATAGAAATTGCACGATTGATATTCACCCTCTCAAGAATATCTTTCTTTTTTTTTTTTTGAAATACGGACGATTTTTCATTTACTGACGCGTTTTCTGAAAAATTATTTTTTTTCTTTGAGAATACTGCATATATAGTAGAGTATATAGGGAAGATGGAGTGTTTAGAGTAAGTAATATGTATAGAAAAAGAAAGAGACTAAATGCTAACCACATGATCCAAATTCAAAATATTCTTGACCCCGTAATTATTTGCCAACACTCTTTTTGTGTCTATCTCTCAACCCTGAAGTTTAAAGATTTATGACAAAATTCCTAAATCGTGATCCATGTAGAGCAAGGGTAGTGCACCTGACAGTAATAGATTCTTCAGTGACCAGTTTGTCTAAAATGATTGGCTGTCAGTGTAGAGTGGTGGCAGCACTGTAGTTTCAGATGAGGAAGGTATCACAACACCGTAAGTATACTGGAAGACGTTGGTACAGGAGGGGCATCTAAGGAGACGTTCTGGGAGTCGTCAGTATACAGACGGAAGTTAGTGGGGTCGGAATCTACACAGTATTGGAATCGGTGTTCAGCCATGAGTTGTATGAGATTTAGTCTCAACGCAGAAGTTCTTGGAGTCGGTATCGAATTTTCCAAGCAGATATGCTTGGAGTTATATGCTCCACGCTGAAACTAAGTCAGTCGACAGTGGCTACGTGGGCTTTCAGCTCTGTCCAACCAGAGTGAACAGGGTTCGAGGCTTGGGGCTATTGTTACGTTCGTCTCGCTGCTTGGCCGCGTGTGTGTGTGTGTGTGAAGTTGTCTATGTTGTAGAGACAGTGTCCAGTCCTGTTGGCTGTGTGCCTTACCAGCTCTCACATCATCAGTGATTTCCCTGGGGAATCTTAATTTCTTGAGCATTATGGAAGGATCGTCGAGTATGATGGTACGACCCTCTCAGGACGGCGTTACGACTCTGGGGTATGATGGTACGACCCTCTCAGAACGGCGTTACGACTCTGGGGTATGATAGTACGACCCTCTCAGGACGGCGTTACGTCTCTGGGGTATGATGGTACGACCCTCTCAGAACGGCGTTACGACTCTGGGGTATGATGGTACGACCCTCTCAAGACGGCGTTACGACTCTGGGGTATGATGGTACGACCCTCTCAGGACGGCGTTACGTCTTTGGGGTATGATGGTACGACCCTTCAGCACGACGTTACGACTTTGGGGTATGATGGTACGACCCTCTCAGGACGGCGTTACGACTCTGGGGTATGATGGTACGACCCTTCAGCACGACGTTACGACTCTGGGGTATGATAGTACGACCCTCTCAAGACGGCGTTACGTCTTTGGGGTATGATGGTACGACCCTCTCAAGACGGCGTTACGCGTCTCTGGGGTATGATGGTACGACCCTTCAGCACGACGTTACGACTCTGGGGTATGATAGTACGACCCTCTCAAGACGGCGTTACGTCTTTGGGGTATGATGGTACGACCCTCTCAAGACGGCGTTACGTCTCTGGGGTATGATGGTACGACCCTTCAGCACGACGTTACGACTCTGGGGTATGATTGTACGGCCCTTTCAAGAGACGTTACGACTCTGGGTATGATTGTGCGACCCCTTCAGGACGACTTTACGACTATGGAGTATGATAGCTTAAACTTTGGCATGGGTCAGGTCATTATCAAATCATACATCTCAAGAACATTATCATTACCTTATGAATAAAGTATTAACTCGTCAAAGTTACATTTTATCATTACTGGCAATAACGATAAAAATGCACGCATGTTGAGAACTTTATAATTACTAATGCTGCTATCATTACTACTAATACTACTACTACTAACTACTACCACTACTACTACAACTACTACTACTACAACTATTACTACTTCTACAACTACTACTACTACTACTATTACTACTACTACTACTAATACTACTACTACAACTACTAATACCACTACTGCTACTAACTACTACATTACTTTTCCTGTCAATACAGAGAGGATGATATCTAAAGAAACAATTACAGACAAAGACATATATTTTCATATATTTTCACCTCATGTATTCTCAACTATAAAACTACTCCTCATAGTTTGTCACTGCGTATGTATGTGCGGTATGAAACTTCATAACCATATACATATATATATATATATATATATATATATATATATATATATATATATATATATATATATATATACATTTCAGTAAAGTATTTCTTATATCTGGAAGGAGTTTGAACTATAAACATATTGTAACAGATATCTACGTAAACTATGTAAAGCCTCATATCATGGGGATGAAATATAGATTAATAATAATGTCATGAAAAACAGCAAATATATCTATGAGAAGTTAAAAGAAACAACTGTATCTAAAATCACATTATAACCATGCTATAAAAGGACAGTTCGTGTCATATGCTACGAGTGGTTCTTGTTTGTAGTGCAAAAGGTAATTAATTTCTGGCGAATTTGGCTCATGGAAGTGGTGGGCTGAGAGTCTGGTTGGCTTGTTGCATGGGACGAGAATGTTGAGATCGACTTAACTTGGTTGATAAGTGACTCGCCTCCACGATCTTGGGTATGGGTGATGACCGAAGCTGGATGGTGGACAGTGAAATCTCGACACATACAGGTGGTGTTTTTCTGAGTGCGCTGGTCAAGTTATGTATGCAGTGTAGGAGTGTGAATGGGTAGAGAGAGAGAGAGGGGGGGGGAAGAGAGAGAGAGAGAGAGAGAGAGAGAGAGAGAGAGAGAGAGAGAGAGAGAGAGAGAGAGAGAGAGAGAGAGAGAGAGAGAGGAAGAGAGAGAGAGAGAGAGAGAGAGAGAGAGAGGAAGAGAGAGAGAGAGGGGGGGGCGGGAGAGGAAGAGAGAGAGAGAGAGAGAGAGAGAGAGAGAGAGAGAGAGAGAGAGAGAGAGAGAGAGAGAGAGGGGGGGGGGGGAGGGGAGAGGAAGAGAGAGAGAGAGAGAGAGAGAGAGAGAGAGAGAGAGAGAGAGAGAGAGAGAGAGAGAGCAGGTGTTGATCATAGTGTGATAATGCAAAAGATGTATTTTTATGGGTCATACTTCAAGGTCAGTACTGTGTCTGCGGTCTGTAAACGGATTGTTGCGGTGTACCAGTATTATGAGTCCTCCTCCTTCATGTCTTTGTGGTCTGTCTTGTTTTAAGATATGTACTGTACTTCTAGGAGGGTAGTTCTAGGTGTTTATCTAGTTTCATACATGAAGGCTATGTGCATGTCGTGTTTCTCGAGTTGGATGAATATTTGTGAGTGTTCGTTTATGATGCCATCGACAATGAGTTTCAAAATGTTTCGTGTGGGATTTGGGTTCTAAAGTAATATGATTTGCTGAGTATCTTATGCTAAGTGCTTGTTGAAAGTTATACATTGGTGGTGTAAATTTGGGAGGATGCTCTTGGCGTATTTTCTTTTTGTCTGAGTGGTTGTTGGAAGTCTCGAGGTGTGAGTAATGTGTTAGGAATGGCAGTGATGTGCAGTTGGGGTGGTACCAGTGAAGGCAGCTAGATCATCTTATGGAGTAGTGCTTTCACGTGATGAGGGTTTGGCATTTGTGGACACATACACTCGGTTAGTCTAGGGTTAGGGTTTAACGTCACCAGCTGGAACTACTTAATCATATAAACCAAGGACCCCTTTTCCGTGACTCCTCCAGCTCCAAGGCTGGACTTCAATCATTAACAAGGAAATGGTGGACTGGTTTCGGATGAAGAATTCTTCAACGAGATTCTACTCCTTCCTGCCCACGGACAACTTTATCAAAAGTGACTTTCCACTCGCGACATAACGTCATGTAGGTGGAGGTCCGAGAAAACCCCCGTATTACCTATCACTTAAAGATTGTATGTACAGATTGGCTACAACTTATGAGTACTCAGAAAACAAATGCTACTACTTAAAAATAACTTATGTCACTTACTACAACAGCGCAAAGTAAGGCGAACAGGGAATGAGATTCAGCAGATGACGCTTTCTTTTTTTCTCTTCCTGGCTACGTATCTTCACAATCTGTGACGAAACGTAAGACAAGACATGTAATGTTTAAACACATCTGTGTAACCGCAATGTTAAACATATACATTCATCTATATACATATACTACCAGCCAACCAACCAATCATGATCGTATTTGGACCACACCTTCACAAACACGACCACCATCGCTTGAATTACGTTATTTGATCTTGGCTCACATGGTCCCCAACTTGACACATGGGGGATAAGTTCTTCTGTTATGTAATGTTAAATTTGTTGGTCGTCTTCTGTTGTCTCAAGTAGCACGACTGTACGACCTGTATGAGGAGAACGATCCTTGAGGGTCAGGTCGAAGTTTCAGGCCTAGGTATCACATCTACTTGTCGTACCCTCGTCATTAGGGGTCATACTGTCCAAAAACCTCGGTTACAGAAACTTATGTCATTATCAAAGACGATTATCTATTTCGACTTTATCTTCTAATTCTTTTTTCTTTTTTTTCAAAGTATCACAAATGCACAGACGTCTTTGCCACATCTTTGTCAGGTTGACAGCATTTTCGACAGCCATGGGTCAAGATGTAGGAAAACTTAAAAAATATAATAATGTGGAGAGGCGAAGAACTTCTTCATGCACTACTTAAAATCCATTTCTATTTTTCGAACTGGAATAAGAGACGAGATGAAGGGAAGCAACGCGTGTGATGCAGACTACTCACCGACGCGTGACGGGTTTCTAACACTGAGAACACTGGTTTTCTAACCTGTTTTCAATGTTCTTCGGGTAATTTTTTTCACGGGGTCACTGCAAGCTAAGAATTATCATCCCTTTCATTCATTTTACAGCAGCATTCATGGCATTAGTTTCTTTGCTTATATCTTCTAGAATATATGTATATGTACACAGTGTTGGAATGGATCACAATTTTGCGCGTGATCAAGTATATTCCTATGAGTCCACGGGGAAAAAGAACTTAAGGAACATATCGTGTTTCATTTTCCCCGTGGAATAAAAAGGAATGTACACAGTCTTTGAGAGTCTTTTTTGGTTAAAAAGTTATGAAATAAAAATGTCATCAATATTTCTATAGTTTTCTTTTCGCGCACTTCCTGAATATCTGTAAATCTGGATAAAAACGAGTACACTTTATGGCTGTGGTGCTAGCGTGTCTCTCCTACTTGCACGTGTAGATCTCGGCAGTACGCGAGCAGTTGTGGCAGTGCACGCGGCAACACCACACCACACGACACCTGCACGGTTCCTGCAGTACGACCACACTCGTGTCGTACCCTCGTCCACAACACAGACTTTCGCAGTTGCTCTTCTTACAGGAACGGTTCCCGGTACCTGGTCCGTACTTGCCCTTGCGACAGAAATTGGGCGAGTTGTCCAGGTAGACGAGTTGCGTCGGGTCGCCCAGGTATGACTTCCGAGGTCTCCTCCGGCCTGAGAGACGTCTCGAATTCTTACGTCGTTTTAGGCTTTTGGGTGACTGTCTACGCATGCGCTTGAGAAGATCCCGCGCAAAGCGTTTCCTGCTTTTTTTCCGCCAATAATCTTCCTGTGTTTGAGACTTTGCAGTTCCCATCCATCCTTCTCGGACGTAAACTGCTGGAGTCAGGTTCCTGTAGTTTCCTGGAAGACTTCGAATATATTTGATACTGCCACTGTAGTCTGCTGCTCGAGGAAATCTTTGCTTTCTCTTCTTCTTCGTCATTCGCATTCTGCCCATCTGACGGAACAAAGCGAAAACATTACCAAGTGGCTGACAAAACTGTAAAAAAAGATATACCTCTGGACACTAATTTGTAAATGACATATCACCAGGTTAAATCAGTTAAAAACACTGAAAAAAAAATATTAGATAACTGGTAGTTGGTTGATACGAAGAGGCTATTTCTTATGGCACATCGGGATATAAATGATAATCACTTAGATACGTATTTATCTAAGAGATCATACTTGGCCATAGATGATCAACTATAACTTCTCAGACAAGGATTAATATCGAATTAGGCTAATAATCACTTAATGAGGTGGTACTTCCCTGAACGGAAAAAGATGACCATAGAGAGACTAAGGCTTTTGGATATAATCCCGAACATCTTTAAATCATACCACATCAAGTAGTGAACATCAGAAACTCAACAACTAGTCATGTAGTCAAGTATCCTGTAGGAGTCTCGACCAACCGTCTTGTATGAACGAGATAGACGAGCTAGACAGTGTAAGGACCCACGAGCAACCTAACCCAACCTCAACAGTATGACTGGTAAACGTACAGTCTTATGTTATCTTGAGATTACATTCCCTTGGTTTGATACACTCGTGGAACGGTTAACTGGATTAATCACTCATACATTTTCCTCCTCTCAGGAAAATATCAGAACTTGAAGAAAGAAATTCTTTTCGAACTCTTCCTATTGGCCAGGATCAACCGTGTGTTTCACCTTCGTAAACAATCAGTCAAAATGAAGACCCCGCCCCGCCCCGCCCCGCCCCGCGTACCCGGGCTTCGTTGTTGGTCACGGCGAGAGAGGCGGTTTCATAGAGCTGCTTGATGACCATGGCTGCGGCGGCGAAGGAAGGAAGCTGGATCCAGCAGGTCTTCGTGGAACAGGAACCCGACACACCGTGGCATTTACACGTCTCCTTTGCCGTCTTCTCCACAGTCTGCAATAAGGCAAAGAAGTCTTCAGGCAAGAAGCTACCAGTATATGATTGAAATCAAAGTTGTTTTTTGAGGGCAAATGTTCAAGATTAGCTTGCCATCTACACGTGAAATATTGTAAGGATCTTCTAGTCAAGGAAATTCTTAGTCACTTTTGACGAAAGGTATTAAAGTGATTGATTACTGTGCAAACAGTTTTGACCGTTAAAGGACTAAGAGGTAGACAGCTGAAGCTTATGTCAGGTCTGGCAAGAGACAACGGAACAATATGACACAAGACTCTTGGATAAGCCAAAGGAAGTGTATTGTGGAAATAGAGCGTTCAGAACACGTGTGGCCATAAGCTTTTCATTTTTTTGGCCCTTTAGATCCGTGAAATAGGCAAGTTTGCACGGGATAGAACAAATTAGATCAATATGGTACAAAGGGAGCGACGTGCTGTTAATGGGCAGACCCCGAGAATATAAAGTGGTCAAGAGAAACTACATGAAAGGTTTAGGGATCTTGGCTGTGGATAGTAGGATGTAAAGAGTGCATGTGAACGAATGAGGACAGTCTCTTTGTCTATTCCTGGCGCTACCTATCTTACGTATATACATCAACCATCCCCACGTGGAGGTGCCTTACTATGATGCCAACACGAGCGTTGTGGATGTCGATCCGTGACTTGAAGTCCTGACCTCGAGGAGGACCAAGGACGGGGCGAAACTTCCTCTCCGGATGGCCCCCAGAGGAGGCCTTTCGCTTCGCCTTCGCTTGCCTCCCACCGATGAAGATCTTTGCTGCAAACCTGAGAGGATGAAACTTTAGCGCAGTGGTCACCAATACTGCAGAGAGGCATTAGTTTAAGATACGTTCTTGATGAGGTTATTATCTTACTTCCCCTTCAGCGCGACGGCACGACCTTTGAGTACGATGACACGACCTCTGAATACGACGGTACGAACTCAAGCACGACGGTAACGACCATCGGGTATGATGGTTTGGCTTGTTTTAACCTAACCCTTTATAGGTTGGGTTAAAGGTCAAGCCATGATACCCAAACGTGGCATCCTCGTCCGTAAGGTTCGTACCGTCGCAGTTAAAGGTCGTAAGGTTGTGCTCAAGCGTCGTAACATCGTGAGTGAGGACTATTGAAGGAAGTATCGAGAGGATTTTCAAGAGAGAGAAATCTTCTCCTTGAACAATGTAAACTGAAGAAAATATTGATGAATTTAATCCTACTGCTTTTGATATGTCAAAACTGGTTTACATTTAACCATGGTTGCTGTCTGATATGTCAAAACTAGTTTATATCTAACATGGTAAATCACCTAACGGAAGGCTACATGAGCTTTGCTAAATACAGAACTGTGATATAAAAGAAATTTAATGTAGAACTTGTTAATCCTAACCACGACCACATATTGTGCCTATCATCGTGTCGGTAATCAACAGGTATAGTGCTGGAAGATAAGCAAGTGAAGAATGATTCTACGGCTGAATATTCCATACTGTACAGGAAAAAATGAAAACTTATTTTCACATCATAACATATTTTATGTCGTTTCGATAAGAAAAAAGATCTTTAATCATTCATTTTTCTTTACTCCATTTACTGTACCATTTTCGATGACCAAGTTGATCATTCCAAAAAGAATGTTCGAAATACTGGAAAAAAAGATATTGAAAATAGTTGTTAGAGATGCGACAGGCCTTAGCCTAGTGTGGGTAGTTTGATCCTCAAACAGACCGTGGTCAGCCCTACGACCCTCTACGATGTTATGAAGGACCGGTTGTCCTCTGTGTTGTGTCACCCGCTCACATGACAGAGAGAGAGAGAGAGAGAGAGAGAGAGAGAGAGAGAGAGAACCGCACCTGCTCCCGTGTCGGATGTTGTCTCCACATCCTCCCCAGCGCCAAGCCCTCAGGTGATCTTCACCGTCGCCGTCTTCGTCGGAGGAGACGTAGCCGCAGGAGCAGTGGGTGAGGCGCCCCTGTGCACACGCGCGGGACACCACGTGAGTCACCGACGCCGAGGACAGCGCCTGCAGGAAGGCTGTCTCCCGGAACACTGGTTGGAAGAGGGATGGAGGTCGTCAAAGTCACACTGTGAATTTTGTGGGTAAATGATAATGTGAAGCTATAGCAACATCTGTGGCGCAGAGAAACTCACAGAAACGGAAATATTGCTGAGACAGATACGAAGAATACCTTTTGTACATATAATCTGAAATCAAGTAAAATTCTCAGTAACAGAATCACGATAGAATATAATAAAGTAAGGCTAGATGCAGCTAACTGAATACTAAAGTTTATCAGCTAAAAACTGTAAAAAAAAAGAATATTTGAAAATGGAGTTTGAGTATTTATCATTTGTCGAAACTTTCAAACAATTTACCAGCACTTAGATAATTTTAGTACACAGAAAATTAACCATCAAGTATTTCCTTAAATCATGACTTTATGAACAAGAACTGTGTTCACAGTTGAGTGCACAGCTGAAGAAGATCTAGTTGTGACTGAAGTAAATACAAGAACCTTGACCTTATCCTAGAATTTGAATCCTTCCATCTTTAACATGACCTTTGATATCTTCTTCCGCGTTTCAACAGCTGCTCTACTAGCGTACACGAACTCTGACCTTATGTCACAGCTTGAATCCTTCCCCTCTTACCATGACCTTTGACCTATAGTTTCACATTTTCCCTGACCTTCCGTCACCTGTCGCAATACCCAGTCAGTCAAATCGTTCGCAGCGACGCGGACGATGAAATGCTTTCGACCAGAATGTATCTTAACTCACCGCTACGGCAGGCACCTCACCTCTCCTCATAATCTTGCGCCTTGTCTTCCCTAAGGAGCAGTTCCACCGCTCGTACCGCATGAGGTTCTGGCAATGACGCACTCCCTTCCAGGCCGCCTCCACCAGCACGCCGGCCACTTCAGCAGACTGCCTGCAGGGCTTGCGTCCGCGCCCGTGGACGCCAACGCGCTCGCATAGCTGGTGATGTGAAGGCAAGGGATGAGAGGCTGGAGAAGCACGAGGTTATCAAGGACGGGCAGTACGACGGATGAATCAGTACTGTGTCCTGCTCTCAAGCAGAGAGAGAGAGAGAGAGAGAGAGAGAGAGAGAGAGAGAGAGAGAGAGAGAGAGAGATAAGCAATGGGTGATATCGAAAGAGAGAGGGACACAGAAAAAAGAGAATTACATAAGATAGTAGAGATGGATACAATGAAAGAGAGAGAGAGAGAGAGAGAGAGAGAGAGAGAGAGAGAGAGAGAGAGAGAGAGAGAGAGAGAGAGAGAGCTCGAGAGATGGAGAAATGGAGGTAGAGAGTCGTAATCACTCCACAGTACGCAATCTCTGTCTGTCTGTCTCTCACTCTGATATGGTCACACAGAAGACTGTGTCACCATATCAGCCAAGGATAATGCCACTTACCGTCCGCAGGTCTTTGCCCGTCAAGTTGACGGAGGAAGGTGCTTGATGTGAGGAGGACTGGATCCAGTTTGCGTCGACTGGACACTCTGGAAAATGAGAAAGAGAGCATATAGTAATCCTCTGACACACTGGTGATCTGGGGCACATTTCCTTGACACAATGGTGATTGGGGGCACATTTCTAAGAAATCCATATGAATACGCTGTTCTGATAAGACCTCAAACTGTAGAATCAAGAGCTGATGTCGACCTGAAATATTCAGTCTACCCTAGATGAGAAACAAAACAGAGTTACCTACGTGGAAATCCCTAAAATTTAGATCGAGAAAATCTCACCCTAGTCCAATTTCTCTGGGAATACATATAACACAGAGAGCTCCATTTTGTTCCAGCCAGGACACACCTCTGGACCCTCAGGAGGAAATATGGCTACTCAAGGTCAGCCTCCTGCCTCCGCCTTCAATCCTGAACGCTACGACACGTCTGATCTGCCCAACTGAACTACGGATGACCGTATACAGCCTTGAACTGGGGCTGCTGAACTAATCAGGACGATCAAAAATCACCACCATCACCGTCACCCCATCATCACTGGAGCTGCCGCTGAGTTCAGAATCCAGCTTCGTCTCCCCCACAGTATAGCTGGCTTCTTATACCGGAGGGGTTCACGCACAGACGAGGAGACTCGCTTAGCCCCCCCCTTGCCACTATATAAGGAGGGGCAATTTAATGCTCTACTGTTCCAATCAGTCCAATATGACTTAAGGGCAATATGAATTCGCTTCTTCCAATCAGTCCATATGACTATTGCAAGGATCTGCAAGGCGTCCGAATTCAAAGATAATCTTTGCCTTCACCATGTGCATGTTCTCTCCATCGCACTAGCATTGCCATATGGAAGCACAGACTCTGAGCTGAGTGATTGGTTACATACGAATAAAATACGAGGGAGGTAGCTAGAAATCTCTCACAAGAAGACCTTACTAGCGACCCCAACATCATACGATCCAGTTTGGAGAACACGAAACCAGTGATCTTAGAAGTTTTCTTGATGCGAGAAGTTTCATCATCCCTTAACATGCAGGTGACTTCATCACCCTCAACCTTTACAACCAAGAAGGAGTTCCCAGTCGAGGAGAAGTCGACTGCATGGGACGTAACTCATGAGTGATGGGGAAGATTCCATTCCATTAGGCTTGCTACGTTTGCGTCTGCCTAACGCAATTCCATACCCATCCTTTGCATCAGCCAATTGGATGGGTCATATTCATTGTAGGGGTGGCAAGGTGACGGCGTTAATCACCCTGGTACTTCATAAGCCTAAACCTCGACCAGCACATCAACCAGTCATCACTTGCACTGTCCAGCCTCTTTCATGGCAGCGGATGTAAACATCGCACAAGATCACGAGTCCGACATCTTGACTGAAGATGGAATGGATTTCCTGAAATATTGCAATTTCATCCGTCCATTGTTGTGAACTTTTAGATTATAAAACTTAACGAAAGGTGACTTGCAGTCTCTCACAACTGGTCAGTTAACGCGATTATGAGCATTATTGAGCACACAATTAAGAAGCCCATTGATGTGAGATATGCACTAATCCTGAACAATACATGTAAGAAAGAGAACATACGACCCAAATTATTGTTAACATTATTATCATCACTATCACTCCGACTATTACTCTTATCGTTATCATTATTATGATTATTATTATCATTTATCATGCAAAACCCTACGAGCCCCTTATGCGGTTCATGCAACTTCGAGGTTAGGTTACAACTAGGAGTAAGAACAAGAAAATAGATATATTGGAAGATGAATGTTCCTTTAAGTTCCGGGTACGTGCGTGAATTCATGGTCAGCAACGCTATCCATTACATTACAGAATTTCGATATATATATATATATATATATATATATATATATATATATATATATATATATATATATATATATCTTTCTTTTCTTCATACTATTCGCCATTTCCCGCGTCAGCGAGGTAGCGTTAAGAACAAAGGAATGGGCCTTTGAGGGAATATCCTCACCTGGCCCTCTTCTCTGTTCCTTCTTTTGGAAAATTAAAAAAAAAGAGAGGGGAGGATTTCCAGCCACCCGCTCCCTCCCCTCTTAGTCGCCTTCTACGACACGCAGGGAATACGTGGGAAGTATTCTTTCTCCCCTATTCCCAGGGATAATATCTATATCTATATATATATATATATATATATATATATATATATATATATATATATATCAAGCTTCCTGCTGGTCTACGTTCAGCGTCAATCGAGTACCACTTCTGCAGCGTCGATGGTCAACCGCCGAGTTCAACGACTGTGCCCCGGACGACTCAAGAACGACCCCACACATGTCCCGTGGTTTGTACCTTGGCCCTCACCAGCGGGGTTGGGTATCGTGGCGACCCATAGCAACGACAGGGGACAACACTCAAGACAGTGTCGTACATAATGAGTTACAGCTCGAGTTTCGGCGTCGGAGGAGGAAGAGGAGGAGGAGGAGGAGGAGGAGGAGGAGGAGGAGGTGGTGGTGGTGTGCGACAGAAGAACAGGCTATGTTGTCTTGAGACACAATCAGCGTCGGCGTTATGGTCTCGTGACGTATTATCTGTCCCTCTCTTATGGCGTGAAATCTCTCCTTTCTTCTGATGGCCGGGGAATGTGAGACGATTGATCCCATTCTCTACTGCTGTAGGGGTAGCTATCATCATCTCTCACTCTCTTCTTACGTACAAGGAAGATGAATCAATGGCACAGATCCTTCAGGTTCGTTAGAACATACCGTGAACTTAAAAAGGACACGTTCGACCCCAAGGACGTTCCCTTAAAGATGATACGGTAAGGAACCTCGTATGTCAATCTTCCATCGCACATCCAACCCTGGAGAACACCTAGGTGTCTTTATGAAACCTAACCATAATCATGACAGTCTTGTTTCCCTTGCCGATACATCTTCCTCTTCTACCCTCTCCTTATGGCGCTTACTTTGGTTAGGTAAGGGATCGAAGCCAGTCCTCCCTACCACTACATAGACATGTCGTGCATTCGGTTGTCCAGACCGGCGTATTGAAGGCTCTAAGCCCATTTAAACTTATGAGCAGTGCAATGTGTGTATGTGTGCGTGTGTGCTTCAAAGCGCTCTCAGCAATTCGGAAGTAGAATACAATTTGTAAACATAAGGCCTGGGAGAGTAATTCTTCATTTTCTTTTCTCATTTCATTGGCCAAGAGCCATTCTATCTCAAATATCCGCTCTTTTCTTTGCAGTACCAACCATTTTGTGACGTTGCATTTGTTCGACTTGCAAACAGAGAGCGAAAGAGTAGATCGAAAAGTTCAAAGTATTCGATGCTGATTCAGAATACAGTTTTGTCCTTTTATAAATCTTATTGTTGATGTCCAGAAGATGACCGCCAGTACCGTCTGGCAAGATGAGTAACTTTATCAGTGAATTCTAAAGAAACTGGATCGTGGTAACTACCAATCACCAGCCCAGGACTACAAGGGCTTGACGAAGGCAAGAGGTGTTACGAAGTGGTTTCGATCCTCCTTAACTTTTGAATGTGGGAGAGATGGTGGGGATGGTAAGTCCTCCTCCTTATGACTCTGAGGTTAGGGGTGAGTGAGGGAGAAGTGAAGAATAAGGGGACCGATTACTTTGATCTCTCTCCTCTGGTGGTAATGACAATGAGTTGTGGGATACGCTTCTGTGGAAGGTGGAGAACCATTTAGAACCATCTAAGGATGAGTCCTTCCATTTACAGTCAGTTGTCTGAGAACCACAGTACGTGATGCATTCAAAATTAGGAGCACTATGAATATATTGTTTCACAGGTTTAGTAACTGCGAAGTCCTTGGTTTCAAAACCATTCTGTCATTCTCGAAATGAAAATAGACATGGGATCAACACTGTTATGATGATCAACCCAGTTTCAGGGGGGCTAAATATAGAGTAAAGTATACGTATCGAACATACATTCTCTTCACTACATATTGCAAGATGGCGACGAGTAGTTCAGCCGTCATGAACAAGCAAGTCTTTGTTTGGTTACGACATCAACCGGTCGTTAGCATCGCGCACAAGATGTCTTTCCCTGTTTATAAGAGGGTCATTGTTTACAGTCCAAGGTGTGTGTGTGTGTGTGTGTGTGTGTGTGTGTGTGTGTGTTTACACTGAGAAACACATACTGGAAACCCTATGGTTAACTGCAATAGGAATTGAATTTGATTCTATCTTAATCTAGCAAGTATTTCTGGTGCGTCAGTGGAGGAAAAGGTTGGGGTCAAGTTGAATATGATGAAACATGAAATTGCTAACTTATCGTATAAGACGATTCGATGATATGTTATCTAGTGGAAGCCGCTAACAGTAGGGCAGCGATGTTAAACTATAAGATATGCGGGTCTTCTCAGGCCACTGGGTGTAATAAAGACGAGACTCAGCTTATAATTTCATTGGTAAAATCAGCCGCTTGCTAACTCCCAGGTTTACTGAGCCTCATGTAAACAATGTCTTCTCTTCTCATCCCCATCTGCTTGCTTAATAGGCTTTTAATAATTACTAGAAGAAACAGCCCAAAAATTTGTTGAAGGCTCTCACGTACACACTGTGCACTGTCTAACTAGAAACACGTGAATTCTATGACCTAACTTGAGCTACTGCTACAATTCTATCTTAGTGTCATAAAGTTCCAGTAACTATACACAAATTATTGTCCCACACAGTGCTTTACTTAGAAATACTCTCACTTACCTCTGACTGCCTCAGACTTGGCTTATAAAAAGATAACTCTAAAGCCAAGTTCAGGTCACACATATGCCACGTTGGATAGACATTCACCCTCAATGGTCTCCCGTCCACACATCATTTCATCTCCTACATAAGAACATGTCATTACCGGTTCTTGAAATTACTCCTACAGACAGGTTATCACTACTGATATACTCCTGCTTATGATTAATCACTAACTATTACTGCCATACAATGATCATCCCCGATGATGGTACATCACACCAGTTGTCTCGCAGTACACTGTATCACCTACAACTGACCCTATTCACACACAACAACTATCCCAACCATCTTACCGTCCAGTACATCTTATAGACCTCCCACTCACAACCAATAACACGTACAACAACACACGTCACAATCATCCCCGAGTAATTCGTCCGACTCACAACTACACCTATGTAACATCAATATAACAAGGGGCTTCTTTTACAATCTCATATCCACCTAGATTTTAATTCCATACGACCATTTCCCAGCAGAGTATATGTCTTTAACTAATATTTCTTTAAAAAGGATATTAAAGCAATCTTCTCCCCCATTTCGTACAAATACGATTTTCATCTTATTTCATATCGAATTCCTCATCTACAAAAATTTGCAGTAACTGCTTATTCTTACTGCAGCGCGTAACACCAAAAGGAACATCCACCATCCATGATAGTGCAACCGTCACCAGGTATGCTGCATTAACCACTATCATCCCCACGTACGATAAAAACCCAGTTACCACCTAGAGTAGCGTAACGCTGATAACAACCACGTACAACACAACCCTCATAACCACTTTCATGGACATGCAACACTGTCCTATCAGAAACTACTCCTACATACAACACTCCCTTCACAACCACACGCACGTCAAAGACATCTCTCACAACCATCCCACGTACATCACAACCCACTGGAAGTGGTCACACCACCTACCCGCAGTAGCCATAGCAGACGGCAGGACTCACGAGGATAAGAAGAGCGATCGCCAGGTGGATGTCTTCGACCTTCATCATTTTGAGGCTTTACATTGTCCTGGGTGAGAACACGAGAGATATTAGTCACAATGCTCCGCCAGATATGATCGTCCTCACTGTGCATCTCTCTCTCTCTCTCTCTCTCTCTCTCTCTCTCTCTCTCTCTCTCTCTCTACAGCATCACTTGACAGTACGTCATCGTATCTATTGAAAGTATTCAAATGACCTTCTCCACCATGCCATAAGACGGTCAATCTATATTGCTCTTGGTCTGGCAGTCGTGTACCGTTACTGAGAGCAGAAAACATCTTCGATCTAGTGTAAATCACTCGTACTATGCCAAGCTTAATGGGACAAGCTATTACTGAACGAAGGTCAACTGACTTTCACTGTATATCATTGTATTTGACATCATTCCCAGAAACTGTCTTTTGTGTTTCAATATATTCAACTACACTGACCTGTCCTCTTATCATCTATCAACAAATTCAACTACATTTGCTTGTATCATCATTGCGTTTCACTGTATTAAACTATATTTACCAATATTCTCACTGTATTCCACTATATTCACCAGTATTCTCACTGTATTCCACTGTATTCAGCTACGTGTGCCTACCGTCCAAAAAAAACGAGACAGAAGACTCAACCTTAATCGTGTTAAGGGGAATTATGGACACACTTGCCTGTTTCTGTACTCGGTTCATTTATGAGGGAAACTTAACCTTCGGCATCAGTTAAGAGCATTACGAGATCGCCTGCTCTTCCCCACCTTTTATATAGATTCGATGCTTAAGCTCCTCCACAGTTGAAGCCAGAAACACTAGTAACTCCTGCTCAGTCCCAACAAACGATTAAACTCCACCTTTACGATCAGAAGTTCACTTCACACCGGCATCAGACTTCATAATCAGGCTCTAAGATCAGCGATTTGCCACTCACAGCAAAGGCTTAAACTCCTCGACCACTTCCTACCATCGGGATCAGGCATTCATCACTCAGAGCCAAGGTTCAGAGTTCGCCAGCAGCGGTGGCGGCAGCAGCAGCAGCAGCTCGAACCTACGGAAATGACGAGGAACTTTGTCTTTCATGTCAACAGAGGGAGTGTGTACACACACACACACATTACCACGAGAGGAGACTGACCCCACCTATCAAGGTACTGGACACTTTCTTGTATGTGGTGGGTGTGTGTGTGTGTGTGTGTGTGTGTGTGTGTGTGTGTGTGTGTGTAGCAGGCACCTAATCACCGTATCACACAGTAATTCATGATGACTTTAGCCCTTCCATCACGCTACTGGTGGGCGGGTTTACAAATCGGTGTGTGACCGTAAAAATGATAATGCTTGAGAGATGTCGGGATTGTAGTTCATAAAAGATGACAAGACGACATAATGAAAACACATCAATATCCAGACGAACGTACGCACTTCATTGCACTGTGATACAAATGTATTTCTTTTACCCTAGGCGAACCGAATGACACAATTCCTCATCCATTCACGCATTTCATAAGAAGCACTATTCGGCAAACCACAGCCTTACAAAAGCCTCCGCTTTTCTACAGATGTTCAACAGTAATATTCAAAACAACAGAGGACCCAGGAGAAGGGTTGCGTGACGCCCACACTTGGTTCCGACACCTCGGCTAGCCAGCTCACTACACCAACGAGAAATACTCGGGATTTTACGACAGTCTTCACACTTCCCATAATTCACCCACGGATGATAAATCCCCAGAGACCAACTCCTGCCTGATTGGTCGAGGCTGTGGAGTTCTCCTCTCGCTCTCGGCCAATGAGGTCTCACGTGCGTAATGTATGACCAACCACGGTCCATATCGCTGTTTGCCGACTTAAGAACCGCAGCTGATAGACATTTCACGGCAACAAGTTGCCTGATGTATTAGGAAAATGTAAGATTCCCGCACCTCACTGCTCGCAAAGTATACTGTCAGGGTTGTGTGTATTTACCCATCCATTTACGAAACTGAAAATAAAATGCTTCTCATGTCAAGTTGATTAAACATTGCATAACGTGGAAGGATAATACACAGAGCTGTGGTGTATATCTAAACTTCCTGTTGCGCAGTTATGTGACAAATCTTCGTCATATGTCAAGCATTCTATACGATCGATGATGTGTATACTGACTGCACGGTAGGTCAGTGAATCTATATGTACGAATATGTTATTCTCTGCCAGGCAAAAGATACACATCATCTCTTCCTCTGAAAAAGAAAATCTGTGTGGAAGATATACTCTTTGCGTTTCTTGTAAAAGTTCTGCTCTCTCTATGAGGTTATACTAAATTACAGAATAAGAATAAGGTATATATATATATATATATATATATATATATATATATATATATATATATATATATATGTGTCGGAGGTGGAGGGAACGAGGAGAAGAGGGAGACCAAATTGGAGGTGGAAAGATGGAGTGAAAAAGATTTTGTGTGATCGGGGCCTGAACATGCAGGAGGGTGAAAGGAGGGCAAGAAATAGAGTGAATTGGAGTCATGTGGTATACAGGGGTTGACGTGCTGTCAGTGGATTGAAGCAAGGCATGTGAAGCGTCTGGGGTAAACCATGGAAAGCTGTGTAGGTATGTATATTTGCGTGTGTGGACGTGTGTATGTACATGTGTATGGGGGGGGGGGGGGGGCATTTCTTTCGTCTGTTTCCTTGCGCTACCTCGCAGACGCGGGAGACAGCGACAGAGTATAAAAAAAAAAAAAATAATAATATATATATATACTTTTTTCTCTGTCCCATAAGTCCATTCTGTATTCATGAGGGTCATACTACGCTGAAAGCCGGCCACGTCCACTGGTCGCGACCAAAGCCAATACAATTAGTGATATGTGGGCGTGTACGAGTAGAGAGTGTAGGGCAATTTAGCAGTAAGTGCTCAGTGTCTTCGTTATGATGACCGTGGGTGTGTCATACGGCCATGGGTGTGTCATATAGCCAAGAGTATGTGACCACTGGTTTGCGACACGACCATGGGCCTAGAATGCAATTAACAGGACCACAACCACGACATATAACAATGCTTTCTGGTATACGTGTGACCATACAACCCAAGTACATAACCATGAATTATGAGACACGTATACCAAAGTATGTCACGTAAATGGTAGGGTCTAGATATGGGAGGATCAGTACATTAGCTGCCTGGGGCGACCCCCTGACGATATCTTTCCAAGTGCATTAAGATCAGCTTGGCCAAGGGCACCACAGAGGTATATGGACGCGACACGGGGACATCACGCAGAGCACCGGCCGATGTGTGTGGGAGGTTGTAGCTGCCATTCGTTCGAAGATTTCCCGCATAGATTTTGTCTCGGAGAAAGGAAGACGTACCCTATGCACTACAGGCACAATGGGAAGAAGAAAATCTCGGAAAATGCTGATGGTGGAGTGTGTGTGTGTGTGTGTGTGTGTGTGTGTGTTGTGTAAAGAGGAAGGAGGAGGAGGGGCGAGATATGCTAACCCCAAAGGACCTAAATGTATCTCTGTGGCATCACTGGTCTTAGTAAAGATCTCGAGAGATGGGTAATCTGCATCGTAATACGTAAGATAATCTTGAAGTGGAATTTCATCAGAGATAAAAGCCTCACTGGCGATGTGAAAGATACATCTTACCCACGTAGCGATGATGTCGCTCAGTTAGCTTTGTTTACCAATCAGTTGTCTCGGTCTTGCTTCCAATGTACCGTATCTATTGTGTCTGGGAACCCGGTGGATCAATCTGGGTGAACCAGGAATGTTGTGATCTGATCACAGAGCTCGGGGCATGTGTCTGCGATACGGCCCTGCCCACCAGGGTGTGTGTGTGTGTGTGTGTGTGTGTGTGTGTGTGTGTAGCCATGCTATTGAGGCGGAGCGCAGGAATGAAACCCGAGGCAGAATTGTCGCTCTGGTCTCTGACGTACTTTTTTTTTTTCCGCGTGAATCACAGAGTCTAACAGGAGAGCAGACGCCACAACACATCAAGAGTGTTTACATTACAGAGACTGGACACGGGAATTACGTAAGGGAAAGGAATTTCAACAGATGACCAGCAAGTATATACGTACCTAACGACGGGAACAATGATAACGAAGTTGTTTGGTCCTAAAGAATCCATTGGCACAAACTATACGTCACCACGAACATGTGATGTTGAAGGACATCACAAAGGGGAGCGTCATATGGATGGAGAGGAGGAGCAGCCTTAAACCCCGGCAGGGAAACGTCCACTTGTAGTTTCGTGGAAGAAGCTGTGTGAGAAACATTACATCTGGGGATAGTGTTAACAAGGGGTTGGATGGGGCGTTTCAGATCAGGGAGGAGCAGCGTCCGGGGGAGAGAGAGAGAGAGAGAGAGAGAGAGAGAGAGAGAGAGAGAGAGAGAGAGAGAGAGAGAGAGAGAGAGAGACCCTGTGATATACGATACCCTTGTCGCTAGCGCTTTATGAGTCTGACTCTGGTATATGCGGTGAAATGCCAGTGAATAACACTGGTGACGAGGCACAACTAGGAAGAAGACGTAATGGTGTGCCATTGACCCACCAAATGGTAATTAGGCTTCGTTGTGTTGTCCATACTTTCCTCGATGATCACCTGGTTCACTCACGTAGTATAAATAATTTGGTTTTCTTTATGATCTACAAATTTGCAATCACATTTCAGGAATAACAGGCACAGTCCTTACAAGTAGAAGTCTAGTCTCGAAAAATGAGTATGTCGTACATTTATAACTTCTCTAATAAGACGATCGAACTGGGAATGAAAAAGAAAAGAAAATCCCTTCCAATTCCCCTCGTAGAAATGTTCCTGAAAGCGGTCAAGCTCTAGAATGTCAGAACGCTAGGTGTTCGAAGCTGAAAACAGGGCGGGTTTACCAGCGAGACGAAACGACAACCGGGCCCTCCGCCCACTCTTGTTAATTCACAACCGAGCGAGAAAAACATACTTCCTCACCCCCAGGACACCTGGCACGGGAAGGCTGAAGGAGTAATAATTAGTGATAATGGTAAAGGTAAAGAGTAACCAAGTTACGGCAACCTGCAAGGGGACAGAAGGAGCGAGTTTCTGATGTTGGTGCAGCTCTCTCTCTCTCTCTCTCTCTCTCTCTCTCTCTCTCTCTCTCTCTCTCTCTCTCTCTCTCTCTCTCTCTGTGTGTGTGTGTGTGTGTGTGTGTGTGTGTGTGTGTGCGCGTCGGTCATTTTCTCTGTATATACGTTGTGCGTCCGTCAGTTTTCCTTTGTGTACGAGTGTGCAATGGATGTGCCCTGCTCGACCACACGCTATAAACACTGAAACCAAAACAGTTCTAATGAAGGTTCGGATCTTACTTAAAGGGAGTCTCAGCTCAGCTGCTGCTGAGTGCCTTCAGATGTAACTCCCCATCACTGCGTATTACCCTATGGCCATAAATATCTTATAAAACTATAAGATTGATTTTCAATCACTTGTAATAAACAAAAGCATCACTTCTAAATCGAAATACATGATTTCACCGATTGGAAGATACATTCTAACAAGTCATTCTCATAGTTGGCAATAGGTAGCAAATCCCACAACTCATAATAATGATGATTATGAAAGTATCAATAATGATAATGATGATAAATGCTTTACTAGGTGTCTTTTTGTGTTTCTGTATCCACAATTTGTGGCTGCATGAGCCTGCGTCACATGCACATTAACAAACGCACGCTCAAGTGCATATACGTCAGCGGGTGTGGAGGTGGTTCAGACACAGACGTGCAAGCGCATGCGGAAGCACTCAAGCAGCAATACCAAAATAGGTTTTGTTCGATGAAGTAACAGGAGTCATTTGTAAGCCCCAGTCTATGCATAATTCCGAGACAATTTCCCCAAGTGAAGGTTAAAACTCACCGTAGTAATTCACAACAATGGATTTGTTAGATATATTACCCTGGGGAAAGAGAGAGAGGGAGAATACTGCCCACGTATCCGTTGTGTGTTATAGAAGACGACTTAAGATGGATGGTGGGTAAACGGCGAGCTGGATATCTTCTTCTTCTGTATTATCACATTTAGATGTCGAAACAAGGTAGAGAGCCAATCGAGGATTCTAAACCTTTAAGGCTCAGTTGTTTATTCCTGATGTTACGTACCTAAAGCAGGAAAGACGAGAGGGTATACGAGTGAATCTACCTCGCAGTCAACTCAAAGGTTTTCACAAGATATTGGTAGAACAACAGAATTTTTTTTGAGAAGTGTTCATGATGTGGTTATCATCACTGTTTCATGCCACGTATGATCACCTCTCTCTCTCTCTCTCACATGTATCCTGTGGAACCTATCAGTGATTAAAGCATCCATAGATGATATTGTTGTTTCTAGTAAGTCGGATACATGATTTGAACTTGGATGAAGCAATCTATCGTATTTTACACAACACACACATACCTTCCTCAAGGCCTGACACTCTAACACCCACCTACCACAACACTTACACATAGACCTCCTTATACGAGTAATGGCACCCCGGATATACACCTTAGCCAGTGTTGGCACACCCATGAACGAGCTGTCATTGACAAGAGTTCGTGCCAACCTTACTATGGTCGAATCTTCACACGTACTCAGGTCTGATACCAATGAACCACCACATGTTCTTTACCCTCTTGTGGATCTGAGGCATCTCATTGTCTTTCCATATAGATGAAGTCGCCCAGAATTGAAACTTTACCATAGCTCTGTATGGGAACCATGCTGGTTTTTGAGCTGTTCGAGTCATCCCTTCAGTATTTATATCGAAAACGTTGGTTAGCTGCTTCTAATCTGTGTGTAAGGTACAAGAGGAGGTTTGGTAAATAGGTTTCATTAATTATCACCTTTCATAGAGTGACCCAAGTTAAAAGGTCCATCTTTCACTAACACCTTCTGTAATTCTTTGGCTTTACTTACCAGCGGGGCTACTCTGGGTGTGTGTATATATGTGTGTGTGCGTGTGTGCGTGTTGTACTGTATAGGAAGAAAGTTTCATACTCGCGTGTGTTTGTGTTCAGAGAAGAACGCATACTGCAGTGTTCTGTTCATCTTGCTTAATCACAGAAGTCAAATAACATCTCATTCAGCCTGGCAATGCTTCCAAGTCAGCCAATTGTCTCGGTTCAGTCTCTCGTTCGGTATTTCTTTACACTTCATTCATTTCTAAAAGCAATCTTTTGTTATGTAAAGTTTGGTTACGTTCGTTTGTTGCGTCAGAATAGCAAGCTGGGTAGCAGAGTGTATGAAGACAGTAATTCCACAGCTCCTCTGTTAGTTGAAAGGTATATTTCATGATTTCTATAATGCATGATAAATTCATTCGGCAGGATATGCCTTATCATGCATGTCTGATACACTTCATAAGGAAGGCACGTAAAGCGCGTTTCCTTTTGGCTGGAAGGTCCTACTGCCTGCGACAACTTGGCGGTATCGTGTGTGTCTGTCCCCTAAAGCAAGACGGTCATATACGACCCTGGGATTCGATGGTACGACCCTTGAGCAAGACGGTCAGATACGGGCTTGGAGTTCGATGGTACGACCCTTGTGCAAGACAGTACGATACGACTTTTGGGCACAACGAATCGACCCTCGACCAAGACGATGCGACCCTGGAGCAGGACGGTACGATCCCAGAGCTGGACGGTACGACCCTTGAGCACAAAGGTACAATATTTGATCATGACGGTACGACCTTGAAGCACAACGGTACACTTTTTGATGACGACGTTACGACCCTTACTTGTGGTAGCCTTGAGTTTCACCTTACCCTTAGGGGTCAGGTCGAACAACACACCATCATACCCAAGTTACAATATTCGTATTACCACAGAACCATACATCGGTGCTGTGGAGGTTCTTGCATAAGATGAGTCTACCTTAAGATTGCAATGTCTGAAAACCACTTTAGATTAAAGCGAATGAAATATATCATAATTTACGTAAACTAATATATGTATATATTGGATTAATCCTTGGCAGCAAACTGGTATGAATGTTGGCTTTTCGGTTCTTCCTGCTTCAGGATTATCGTGCTGGAGTCATTAAGACCGTCAACGTCAATCGAAAAATCTCGTACACCTTCTTCAGGTATTCAAGATAATTCTGAGACCGCTGCTCTCAAGACAGAATATGGTCATATAACCCATGGATGCTTTAAGTTCTTAATCATAATTAAACCCTGATGACCACACACACCCGAGACCCGGCGAGATGTTTAGATACAGAATGATTTTATGTAAGTACATCAGTTACCTTACAATTGAGGCAACGGGCAATTAGTAATAGACAGTAATTACGACTCTGGCCGTACTGCCGTTAACGATCAGCGATAGAAGCACAACATGTTGTCACACACGAGGACACTACTCTTTGTTTAGTGGCTCATAGGAGTCATCACTACAGAAATATAAAAATACTGTAGTTAGCCATCTAAGAAAACTGTACATATTGCTGTAAAATGATCAGAGAAAACAGACTTGGCCAATCTTCAATGCCTAACTATACTAAACTTAGCTTTCTTTCTAAAAAAGGCGTTAGGGGACACTTTTTCATTTTCTTAACGCTGTTACAGTTTTTCTACACTGACTATTCTACAAATTTCTCTAGCTATGAAAGTAATTCTTTAATGTCATACATTTTCGAAAATTTGCCCTTTTTAAGTAAGATAAACAAACTGTACATCCGTACGTGGGTCACACGCACACACCCACATCTTACGTCCACGGTGACGAGATTCTGTCTTTCACACACCTTCGACAATTCATGCTATTGAAAATTATATCCATTAGAAAACTCATTCACTAAGCTGATGAATCAATAGAACAAAAATGTCTTTATTTTCACCCATTAAGTCACCCACACACAACACGTATCCAATGTTCACAGTCACGGACCACTTCTCTACCATCCTCGCCTAAGGCACTTCTATAGAGCATATATTTTCCTCATTACACATTATGAAAAACCTGATCCTTAACTCCTACATCTAATCTACATAACTCCACGACTACTGAGAAGAATAAATTCCTAACGCTTGCTTTCCGTTTTAGATGCTATTCATTGTTTTATCCAGTTCTCGGCATGGATAATACTCGTAACATTGTCTAAAAAATTCACATAAATCGTTTATTTCTCTGTGGATACCACTCAACCAGCCATCTGTTTGTTGAAAAGGTTATGATACACATCTTTAGTAGAAGAATGGTCGAAAAATTTTGAAAGGAGTTTGAAGTTATCATTATCAACTTCTTTGAGAAAGGAGGAAGAAAATAAGGAAGAGACTTGACATAAGTGTGTGTGTGCGTCCGTGTGTGTGTGTGTGTGTGTGTGTGTGTGTGTGTGTGTGTGTGTGTGTGTAAAGATTCGCCAAGACTAAGCCTGGCACGGTCTCTTGTCAGTGATAGCCAGTGTTCGGGTGTGCCATTACTGGCACAGGTCGGGGGTTATGTGCTCTGGGTGCCATAACTGGCACAGGTCGGGTGTTGTGTGCTCAGGGTGCCATTACTGGCACAGAGTGTCTCATCTGTGCCCACAATGTTGTAGGCTCTAAGGCGGGTGTGTATGGTGTGGAAAATGTGATGAAATGTTCATCCCATAAGAAAAAGATCTATTTCATGACCCTGATGTAAAAAAGAGACTAATTACACATGGAAATATTTACTACAATACTTTCATTACTGGTAACTAAACGTAAAAGAAGATAATCAATTGGTAATTCCTTTCAGTAAATGTTTTGCAGTAAAAATGATTTCAATAAATCATTTGCATTAGAAAAAAAAAGAAATATGAATTCACTGTATTGTTAGTCTAACTGAACCACAAAAATGAGTTGAACAAAACAATGACAGGAAACTGTTTGAAGCTCCTCTCTCTCTCTCTCTCTCTCTCTCTCTCTCTCTCTCTCTCTCTCTCTCTCTCTCTCTCTCTCTCTCTCTCTTTCTCTCTCTCTCCCTCTCTAGCTTTTATACAAACACACTTCATCTCTTCTTCTTCTTCTCTCTCTCTCTCTCTCTCTCTCTCTCTCTCTCTCTCTCTCCCTCTCTCTCTCTCTCTCTATTTCTTTCTTGCATTCTGTCTGTCTTTCTGTCTGTCTCTACATAGGCACTATCCTGTTTACATGTTTGTTCACATTCAGAGCGGAATCCCCGAGAGCAACACAATGACTATTACCCAAATACAACCTTAACAACAACATGTTATTCCGGCTTTTAGGGGGGCGGCCTACGTTTAAGGGGACCGGACGTGTCTTGTTCTCTAGGCCTGGAGACATTAATATTCATAGAAACCCAGCCTTTAGTCTCTACTTGTGACGTAGGAGACGCTAAGAGGGGGTACAAGGGATAGGGAGGATTGGTGGGGGATTGGGATTGGTGGGGGATTGGGATGGGTGAGGGGAGTGGTGGGAGATTAGTGGGAAGACTGGGATAGGTGTGGGTTAGGGATGGGTGTGCGGAGTGGTTGAGATGGATGGATGGATGAATGGAACGGTTGGTGTGATTGGTTGAGATGCATCGGGAGTGGATGGGAGCCATTGAGAACTACAGTAGTTGTGGGGATTGGATAGTACGAGAAAGGATGATTGGGATCGGTTGGAATGGTTAGGGAATGGTCGGGATGGGTGCTTAGGGAATGGTCTGGTTGGGTAGGGGTCAGTTGGGAAATTTGGTTCAGATGGGATGAGTGAGGGACTGGTGGGTGATCGGCTTGGGGGACAGGTTTGGAATGGATGATACATGAATGGTGAAAATGGAAGTGGGCGCAAGACGATGAATCAAATGAGATAAATGAATGAAAGTCAGAGAAGAAGAGAGAGAGACACACATACACAAATATAGGATGAGACAGGAATGATATGACAGTAGAAAGGCTAAATATGATGGAACTACGAGTACATGGAATGATAAATGAATGAGACGAAGAGAAAGAGTCAGAGTCAGAGGAGGAGGAGGAGGAGGAGGGAAGGATTGGAACGGAGAGAGGCAGAGCGCAAGGGAGAGGAAAAACAAATGATAAGAGATGAGGAAGGCTGGCAATCTCTCCCCTTCCCTCAAGCCTCATTTGCATATCAACTCCTCCATTACTATGCTTGACGTTTAATCACGGATACCTGATTTTAATTTCAAGCTAAAATTCTTTTTTTTTCTTTCTTTTTTTTGTCCTCTTCATGAATAATCGGCCGGAGGCGATGATTGTGTAAAATGGCGAGCAAACACTGCCAGGGAAACTCAACCTCATTTTTTTTTTTTTTTTTTTGTCCCTCAGGCAAACCTGGAGAGTGAAGGCAGTGACAACACTGTAAATAATGTGTGTGTGTGTGTGTGTGTGTGTGTGTGAGAGAGAGAGAGAGAGAGAGAGAGAGAGAGAGAGAGAGAGAGAGAGAGAGAGAGAGAGAGAGAGAGAGAGAGAGAGAGAGAGAGGTGGGGTGAGAGTAATTAAGAGTGGGAGGGGGATGGAAAAAAAAAAAGATAATGTGACATAGGAGGGACGTGAAGCAGGGAAGCGATGGAAAGCCCTTTCCCTATGCAAGGCCTTGCTGGCGATCATCTGTTCTTTGGGCTATCCTCGACCTCCCTGAAGCATCTGGGAGGGCGTGACGTACGCTTTCGCTTACCAAACTTTCTCTCTCTTCACTTTTACGTTCCTCTCTTTCCCTAATGCATTAGTTGCACTGTCAGTCATTCCTCTGAAGTCGTCTGATGGAGACTTCTCCCTCTTGCCCTGTGAACAGTGGTGTTCCTCAAGGTTCCTTCTTACGGCCTTCAGTATTTCCTTTGAGGTCGTTCTGAGGGAGTGACATGTTCCTCTTGCCCTGTGAACAGAGGCGTTCCCCAGGGCTCCTTCCTGCGGTCTACCCTCTTCCCTCCCCCCATAAATGATCTGCCTTTAAATCCTTGCTCCCTCTACACTCTACAGAAGACGATTCCACACACTTCATCCCACTTTCCCCCACGTCCACATTCCAAAGCTAATTCTTTTTCTCGAACTGAACATACTTCCTCTCTTAATTTGAACTAGTCCAACACTGCATCGTGAGGAAACAGTTATGCCGCCGGATTTAACATTACAGGTATACAATGTTCACTTATATCTCTCTTTTTTTTCTGAATCTCGATTTGTTAATGTCAGTGACTTCTAGGCTAGACTGGAGTCTTCAAAGAAAGTAAGTCTTACGACACCAGAGTACCCGACAAACACACCTCCTCGAGGGTGATACATCCTACGACAACACGACATGTCGCGCAGACTCGTCTATCTTCTCCAACTTAGAAATGATGTCACTGAGAGACAGCGTAGTATCCACGTGGAAACAAAAAATATCTGATACGTCTATGAGAAAAGACATTTCATTTTGCTCAAAGAGACAACTGTGGATATGTGGAGGCGGTTAAACTGAGATGTGTACGTGTAATTACCTATTTATTGCGGTGTAAACGAGTGTGTGTGTGTGTGTGTGTGTGTGTGTGTGTGTGTGTGTGTGTGTGTGTGTGTGTTATCCTACTTTAAGCAAATGCGGAAACGTTCGATGCTCATAACAAATAATAGCGAAGCTGACACCATCTTGATAATGACCTTTTAAGTACGACATCTTTTCGTACACTATCTCTGGCGAATCCCGACCACTGTTCTATCCAGAGGAAGAGACAAGAGAACATTAATCATTCAACTGTTGTGTCCAGGGTCTACATTCTCACAAAAAAAACGGAAAACATGTGCGACCTCATCAACCTGAGCAGAGACTAATTAACCTGACTTAACCGAATTACATTTCGTCCGACCCTGAGAAAGTAGATTACATAAGAACGGGGAGGTCTGATTACATAATAGAAAGTAAAGAATTGAATTTCCTCTGTTCATACTGATGTATACTGCTGCCATACTGATGTATTCTGATGCCATACTAATGTATCCTGCTATCATACTGATGTATACTGCTGCCATACTGATGTATTCTGATGCCATACTAATGTATACTGCTATCATACTGATGTATACTGCTGCCATACTGATGTAGTACATTATAGAGACATCATTATTCAGAATGTACTTATTGTGTACTTGTTTGGTCATACGCACGAATGGGATTCTCGAAACTTCTTTGGTATCTAGTTTACATATTCAACCGTCGACGGCTCCAGTCACGGACAAAATCCTCATCGAGGCCTGGTCTTAAATGATATAACTATGATGAAGTATTCATGTGTCCGTTTTGTATACGGCGAAATGTAACATGGCGTGTATACGCTGACGTAACATGACGTGTATACGCTGACGTAACATGGCGTGTATCATTACTGTACGTACAGATCAATGTTTAGTTAGAAATTATTCATTTTTCATGATGGTATGATGAAATCTACCTATACGTTGATACAATCATTTGATGATTTCATATGTTCACGTTAAGTAATAACTGCTTGCGTCATGAGTACGTATATGTGGGTGATGATAACATAACACATAATGACTGACACACATGTCGTGGTGACATGTATAAACGCTGATGTATTCCTGGCTGGATATGTGTAAGATAACACCTCTCATGGCACAAGACACATGTGAACACAGTCATGTATGAATGATGATGATATGACTACACAGCAATATTCCCCATGACAATATTGCTCCCAGGGTGGAGAGTGTGACGACACGAAGAAATGATGAAAGAATTCTCATTCGAGAGGAACATCTTGCTGCAAGATACGACGGTGAACCAATTTCTCAGAACCATTTTGACACCAACGCGTTAATCATCGTCAACTACCAACGCAAGTACCAACTACCAATGTGCCTAATGAGTGAATAACCATCATTAAACATAATGATTATCACTCGGCTACTACTTAAACCGAAGGGGAAATTGATGATAGCAGTTCTTGATTAACTTTTCGTCTGAAGCTGAATACTGGAAGTACGAACGACATAGTGGTAGGAAACAACGCTCCTCGACCCATTCGGTCAACAAACATCACACTGCATTTGATCAAGTCTCGTGAATATCATTAATTACTTAATGACTCTGCTTTCGGCTCATTTACATGGAGGTAATTACACGTGTCTCATTAAGTGGTAATTGAAGCCTTTTAATTGCAGACCTTTATATATCATGGTCAGGGCTTGATCACGGGAATTTTATCGTTGGAAATAATCTGTAATTAAAGAGACATTATTATTTGATTATCGGGATGCAAACGATTCTTCAGATGACGGGGTAAAAAGGAACACGACATTACTTCAGCTCTGGAATCACATACGAATTAGATGATTCTGAGATTCAGATTTTATATGAGATCACAGTACTGTACCCAGGCTCCATGTTCTATTTCTCTTTATCAATGGTACACGACTCCCTTGTAGACTACTGCCTATGCCATCACGTATTCCTCTTGTACAGCCAACACACCGAGGCCAGTTGACATATATACAACTTACTGGAGCACCATGCACAAAATGATTACGAGTTTACCATCAGGTTTGCTTATAAATGACCAAATAAAATAAATGTGGTCTTTCTTTTTCCTGAGGAAATTATGATAAATGGCTAGTGGGGTTCCACACTCTGTCTGTGTCTCTCTGGTGTTCATTGTATATCGGTGATAAATGGTTCACTTCTGGAGGAGGTCTTGTGGTCGTCCATGTTTATCCTGAACGAAAATGTTGTTCACTCGAGGCCCATGTGTCATCCTCAGTCATGTTCAGCTTCCCTCTCCAGCATCTCCTCCTCCTCTTCTTCTTCTTTCCACTTCCTGACGTCTCGTCTCCGCTCACTCGCATCCCTTCTTCCCATTTTTTTTCGACTGCTGTCTCCTTTCCTCCTCTCCTATCTTTTTTCTCACCTCTCTCTCTCTCTCTCTCTCTCTCTCTCTCTCTCTCTCTCTCTCTCTCTCTCTCTCTCGTCAAACCTCTACCTCCTCCAAAATCCTCCTCTCCTTACATCTCCCCTTCCATTTTCTTTCCCCTTTTCCCTCTTAAGAAGAAAGAAAAAGCCAAGGAACCACTCTAAAATTCCTTGGAAACAGGAATGATGCCTTACATCATTACCATTACTTTTTTTTTTCTTTTACACACCATAAAAGTCGGTCTAGTAAAATGAGTTACACCTATTGCTGCTGCCGTGTCTCAGGGACCCAACGGGGAGACCAGCAAGACGAGGAGTATAAGTCTCGTGTTGTCATTGTGTACTGCTCGTACGGAAACCTTTATAGAAAGAATCTAATGCTCTACTCAAGTGCTGAAGATTCGTCCCTTAGAAACAAGTCCTTTGATCACACAAATGATCAATACGTATTTATATGAAGCACTGTTCTAACACCCCCAAGGTTAGGTTCTAACCCTACACTTGAAGTCGACTCTAAGGTAATCCTACTTATCAGTTCTCCTACTCTGACCTCAAGATTTCATGCACCTTTCCTACGCTTCAGTTCTGGTCCTCTTCACTCTTCTACAGCTATTACTTCGGTTCCAGCTCCCTAAAACTGGCTGCCTGCGTGTCTGTGCCAATGGGTAGACTATACTGTACTGCAGTTGGTAAGCCATTGCGATATAGGGATGTCGTCTGCCTGTAGGCAGCTCGAGGATGGGGCCTTTGTTAATCTTCTTATGTGTCCAGTTCTTTTGCTCCTTTTAAGTAATTTCACTGAACGTCTGACAACGATGAGGATTTCCACTCCTCGACTGGAGCCTTCAACACAACAAGACGAGACAGCGAGTAATGATGAAAGCGTTTGATGCCGTAAGAGAAGCACGTAAAACTGTTGTCACAAACTACATATATCGTTCAAGCTGGGCAACAGTGTGCAACTATAATTACGTCGAAGGGGGCCTGTTAGCCGTAAGAGGAAGTGGAAAGGAAGTTTATTTGCATACCTAACATCCCCTGACGTAGGTCTAGTCGGCTTCCTGGTTTCAGTAACGGCCGCTAAACTCCCGCCCTTGGCGAGGCTCCGTCTGAGGGTCAGGGGGTCGTGCACACGGTCTGTTTCTGGTTTGGATATCGTCGTAACGTGTTGCGGAGCGGGCATGGAAACAACTCTCTCTCTCTCTCTCTCTCTCTCTCTCTCTCTCTCTCTCTCTCTCTATCTATCTATCTATCTATCAAATCTATATCAACACCAAGGTCGCTTTGTGAGGCACCGACTGCACACTATGGGGACCCAGATATCTTATAAGAAAAGGGAGAGTATCCTTCAAGTTCACATTTCCACCGATATGAGGTCTGCAAGTTGGTGGTGGGCTGTGCTGGGGTGGAGGGGTAACTTGTGGGGATACTTTGACGGGCTAATGTTACGGTCGGTCGAGGGCTGTGGCAGCCCGGGAGAAGCGCTGTTCTGGAAAGACGGGTACACACACACACACACACACACACACACACAGAGCAGCAGCAGCAGCAGCGGCAACTTTGCATGTATAAGCTTATCATTATCATCATCATAATTCAGCTTCGTATTACCTTATCATTCAATTCACGGACGCGTATGCCATCGTGCTCAAGCTTGGAGTTATACTTTTCAAAGAAAAAACATTAAGAAAACGGCAGCAGAATGTTGAAACTAGTGCACTTGATATTTCGAAGGCGTGATAAAATGCCATACACTATGATACACGCATTACACCAATCACTGTCATTACCGTGGCTGATATCTTCATAAAAGAACTTAAAGATACATAAAAGAATATTCGTATTCGTTTATAGGTCCATCGGAGAATCTTTTGATAATGGGGGGGATAAAGTTTTCATATCCCTAGGAATAGACAAACGAAATTTCAAAACACGTGAAAGATTTGGGTTCACTGGGACGATGAGTACTAGTCAACCTTTGATGGCCGTCTATTGGTCAAATTTAATTGAACTGTAGAGTACGAAAGCCAACGGCAAGATATGTGACAGTTATTGTATCTTACAAGGGCGGCTTTGATAATCTGACACACACACACACACACACACACACACACACACAGGGACATAAATGTATGAGAATCTGGATGATATGTATCTGGGTAAAGTGGAATGAAAGTAAAGACAAGACTCGCTAAAGATGACTTTTCACTCGTGGTGTAACCTCCATCAGGAAGAGTCCAGTAACACCTATATATATATATATATATATATATATATATATATATATATATATATATATATATATATATATATATGTGTGTGTGTGTGTGTGTGTGATCATTACACGAAAGTACACTTGGGAACTTATTGTGTTTCATTTCCCCGTGGAGTCATAGGAATATATATATATATATATATATATATATATATATATATATATATATATATATATATATATATATATATATATATTTTATTTTTTTTCATACTATTCGCCATTTCCCGCGTTAGCGAGGTATATATATATAAATATATATATATATATATATATATATATATATATATATATATATATATATATATATATATATATATATATATAAGAGGCAGATTCTCAGCTGTTTTAAAGTACTTAGTTAAGCACCTCTTATGAACATCGCTCACACGAAAAACTGCTCATACACGTCGATTGGAACCTCTGCTGTGTATTTCATGTCCAAAAGTTTGCCCGTTACTGAGGCAAAGAGTAAGAACTTGATCCCTAATGTGCCAGCCCTTAACTCCAGAAATGTTGCGCTGTATTCTTGATGTGAGAGAGAGAGAGAGAGAGAGAGAGAGAGAGAGAGAGAGAGAGAGAGAGAGAGAGAGAGAGAGAGAGAGAGAAGGAAGAGAAAAGAGGAAAGGAAAGGAAAAGAAGAAACGAAAGAGAGGACAAGAAGAGGAATAAAGAAAAAATACGAGAAAAAGAGATGAAAGAGAATGAAGAGAAAGAAAGAAAGAAGGGGAAAATAGTTGCTTTGCGACTACACAGTGTGTGTGTGTGTGTGTGTGTGTGTGTGTGTGTGTGTGTGTGTGTTGGCAGGTGTACTATGCGGTGTAGCTCTGAGTCTGTCTCACTTTAACAAGTCAACATTTCTCTATGTCCCCCACTACCAGCCTGGCGAAAAGCCAGCCATCCAGCCTACCACCCTACTTCCCTTCTGAATAAATAACTGGTTTTGAATATATTATGCTCTTTGGACCTGTGTGCAAGTGCAAGTTTTAATTCTAATTACTGTTTTCAGTGTTCTTGAAAGTGATTTGATTCGCGTTGGTGTGTGTATATATATATATATATATATATATATATATATATATATATATATATATATATATATATATATATATATATATATATTTTCCTGTGAGTCCACGGGGAAAATGAAACACGATAAGTTCCCAAGTGCACTCTCGTGTAATAATCATATCATATATATATATATATATATATATATATATATATATATATATATATATATATAGTTGATAATGACAAGTATCATAAAGGTTTGCTTAAAATTTTGTATTCTAAGTTCAGATTATGATCATTATTTCTTTCCTAGGCCTTAAGGACAATGGTACGACCCTAGAGTGTGGAGGTACGACCCTTGAGCAGGATGTTACGACTCGATCACAAAGGAAAGGATCCTTGTTGGGTCGTACCGTCGTGCTCTGGGTGGGTGTGTGTTAAGACAACATCAGACAATTTCAAAAAGATATATTTAGGATGACGTCCACGGCTTGTGGAAAGATGAAAGACATGCAGAGGTAAACTATGTCCGTAAGCAAACTAATTTAAGCAAACTAATTAAAAAGATACATATAATCATGGCGGAGTGTACATGTAAACTAAGGTCATGTTGATTATAGTCTTGTTGGTTACTGACACATCTTAAGACAAAATTTGTTTTTTCAAAATTCTAAGCGTAATTCATGTCAACTGACTCTATATTTTCCTATGATTTTAAGTGAAATATATAAGAGAATTTAAGAAAATATGTCATATAGAATCATCTATGTGCTTTCATTAACAGGTATTTCCATGATCTAAAAATACTGAATCACAAATGTGGATGAGAGCACAAGACTAGCACGGTCTGAATACCTGTCTAACAGAAATACATAGGATCGGAAACTGAGTTCCCTAGATATGCACGAGTTATACTTTCACCTCTGGGGCAAGAGCAGGTTTAGTCGTAAGTGAATTATATATATGTACCTCTCTGTGTGTGTATATATATATATGTATGGAGAGAGAGAGAGAGAGAGAGAGAGAGAGAGAGAGAGAGAGAGAGAGAGAGAGAGAGAGAGAGAGAGAGAGAGACTCCTGGAGCATCCTATCTAGTCACTCTAAATTTGAAACACAACAAACAAAGAGAAATTTACTATTTGTATCACGTAAACGTTTCTCAAGTGTTCCTCTTCCTTTAGATTGCCCTTCTCCACCCTCTTCCCTCTCTTCTTTCTACAGCATCAGAGAGAGAAAAAATAGAGGTACAATATCTACATGCCTCGACTCTCTCTCTCTCTCTCTCTCTCTCTCTCTCTCTCTCTCTCTCTCTTTCCGGAAGAGAATGGAACCGGGCCATCAGTAGGCATCTTTTCATTCTGTTTATTGGTGCTACCTGCGACGTACTCAGCTCTTCTGACGACGGCGACAAAGGAGAGGCCCATCTGGCTCCTCCTCGAGAGCAACAGAAGGAAAAAATAAAAAAACCCACCTGGAACATTTGCCTCCCATAGAGAACACAAAGAAACCCGGAGAGAGCTATTGAGGGCGGATGAGAGTATGGCGGAGAGGGGGGCCACAATGCCTCCGATATTTGAGGCCGTACGAGACCAATTACCTTCCCTGATTTGTCGGGACCAATCACAATTCTTCACGGGGGTTTTGTTCTCTAGGGCGGATCCTGACAGCCTCTGAATGGTATACGAATTGCCTTTCCTCATCGCCAGTACTTGGATCAAAACCTTTTTCTTGTTCTATCTCGGCTGACTTGTCTCTTCTTTTTCTTTACCAATGCTGGGGCATTTCATTGTTCTATATTAAGCTGGGATCTACTCTTTCCACTGTAAATGAATCATTGCAAGGATTTAACCTTAGAATCATAAAAGAAAGTTTTAATCTTCAGGAACAACATGAAATCCGACTTTCCTGGCCTCTGAAATGTTGTTCTCCGGTGATAGGAAAGAAGATGAATATACGAGATTGCTTCTACACAAAGACTGGTCTCTAGTTTGTGTAATAGATCAAAATCACCGACAAGGAATGAATGTATCAATGTTGTCCAGTCACTCCTGAAAATTTCTGTAAACACATGAATCAAATTCTGCTGAAAGAATGATAGAGACTGAGATAAGAAGACACAAACAGATATGGAAAGAAAGAGACAGACAAATACAAATATGGAAAGAGAGATGCTGAGGGAGAAAAGGGATATAGATGGAGAGATAAACAATGACTGAGAGAGATAATAGATATGGAGAGGTAGTCAAAGAAATAAATGGCTTTGCAATCATATCATAAACTGTGTAAATGACATCTTAGAAAAACAAAGGACTCGCACTAAAGATGGTCATATATCACTCTCGTCTTATTATAAATCTAATACTATTCGTCATGCAATATCGATACACCAAACTTTACCATACTTAGTAACTTCTAGTTACTTTAGAAATACTACCTACGTCCATGTTCTGAACATAATCAAAATGATCTTTTTGATAGAATAATCATAGTCCATAAACACTAATTAGAATATAGCAACTCCCCCCTTACCGCAGCCCTTTGCTGTAAATGTACATAATTTGTATAATGTATATAATAGTCCTAGTTGCTGTATTGCTATCAACTGCTTTATTATGCTGTGTAAATGGGTAGTGTCAATTTTCAAGAGCTCCAGCACGTCTACTCTAGCTGATTGAATTCTTCGCATGAGAGACGGCAGTAACATGTTTCAGTAAGCAGTCATATATAGAGGTGAATGTGTGCTTATATACCCACCGCCACGAGCAGACGGTGAGATTGTAAATGGTCATGTGTATACATATACGTAGGGAGTTGTAAATTAAATTTCGGGTGATGTAAATTGAAAAAAAAAAAATAAATGCAGTGCAGTAGTTCTGTACATGCGAATGTGATTTTCTGGTATCAGAAACTCATTTGTTATCAACTGATAGATAGCAGCTTCCAGCAGTTACTTGACTAATCATGAAATCTAGTTATCAGAAGGGTGCAAGTTGAGAATGTCAGAACAGAAGTTAATAGACTGAGGAGTCGAAAAGATGCTCGCTGATAAAGAGAAAGGAATTAGAGAACAGAAAGACCATTGAGGAACACAATCACTGATGGGAAGGGAAGAAAAGGCTAAACTTATCAGCACTTCAAACTACAGGTTGATGGAAAAGAAAACTGGGAATACGACGGGAGAACAAGGGAGAGAAGCCGTGAAATGGAAACTTAGATATCGAAGTACTTTTGCCTGATGCTCAGCAAAAGTTTACTCATTGTTCAAAGCCACGATATAAGCTGCTCAAAAGACCACAACATTGGGAAGAATGTTGTCTGTTGTTCCTTGCTTGTGGGCCTCATACTGGTGATGTGAGACAGAGCTTTAAGGTTTAGGAAGCTTCGAAAAAAAAAAATGAGGTAAAGTAGTCGATAGGGGTAAGGTAATCGAAGAATGGAACAATGATCAAAAAGGTGGACAAGGCAAGATATATTAGCCGGTGTTAATAGGCAAAGACTGAAAGACATTGCATCAAATCGATGACACAGAGTGGTAGAAATAACTGATGAAGGTGAGAAGAGGTTCTTTAGAAACATAAATAAATAGCTGGTTCACCGAGGGAATTACAGTAACACATGTAAAGTGTGTTTTAAAGGAAAAAATGAAAGACTTTCAACCATCGTGAATGATGAAATATGGCAAGGAAAAAACCGCGTTTTACGGAGAAGTTAGGAAAAAAATGCGAGTACAAGTCAATACTTATGTTGTCTGAATCTACCATATCTCTTGTCAGAAACTACAGCGGGAAAACCCAGAGTTTACCTTTCCTCACTTCTCAACCCGCTTCCCGTTCTCTCTTCGGTGTAGTGTTGTGCACCCCTCCCTCTTCTTCATATATCACTCTGGTTCATTCTCAGACGAGTACGCCCGCTTTTGTGTACCTCCTCCCTTGCCAAGGTAGGCCACATCATATCTATGAGGCCAATACATCGCTCCCTTCTCTCTCTCTCCCTCTCTCTCTCTCTCTCTCTCTCTCTCTCTCTCTCTCTCTCTCTCTCTCTCTCTCTCTCTCTCTCTTCCTTACGCATACCACCTCTGGACCACACAAAAAACATTACCTCTGTCCTACCACTCACTTCCCCTAAACCACACACACACACACACACACACACACACTCACCGTCACCCGTCACGCCACATCTCTACTTTTTATTTAGTATCGGCTTGTGTATCTTGGCGTTTTTTTTTTTCCACCTTCGGTGCCAGTAAACCTGAATAATGGATTCTATTGACATTCACACCCACCAACTTCCGAAAAGCATGAAGGGTTGAGGGACGACTTTTTATCTCCTAGGTTTCGATGAACTGTAAAGCAATGATGTAGTTTCCTTTAAATAACTTTTATGTCTCTAAACAGAGATATTTACTGTTTGCGTCTGAAATGCCTTGGTAACTTTGAGTTCCCTCTAAATCAATGAAAAAATGATGGGAATGATGTTGCTACATTACCCTTGTATAAACCCTTATAACTGTATCATAACACCCATATAGCTCCTATATAACGCTTATATGACCCGTATATAGCTGCTATATTCTCCTTTCTAGTGCCTTGCCCCTTCCAATCCCTGCCTTTCTTCCCCACCCCGACCCCACACTAGCATGACAGAGGGTAATAATCACAGGACGGCAAGAAGAATCCAAGTGTGGTGGTGGTAGATAGTGGTAGGTGGAGGTAGGTTGGTGGTGGTGGTGGAGGATGTGGTGGAGGTAGTACCGTGACGTGCCACCCGTTGCTAGTGGTAGTTGTGGTAGGTGTTCCACACCCCTCCTTCACTCACTCAGCTAATGATCGTGGTAGTAGGTGTGGTCGGGTTGTGGACATCACGAACAATTCTATAGCCCTTGCCATGTACTCTTAAGCTCACCGCTGATATTTTCCTCTTGGTTGTACATATTTCTGTGGATATTGTCATTGCCAATGAATGATCAGTCATACTAACCAAGGGTTTCTGAAAATTATTGTATCTAAATCTCTCTAGATATCTATCTCTCTGTAAACATATACTGCATTCAAAACTGAGCTTATCACAAAGTGAAAAGTAAGTGATAAAAGTAACTGAAAACCTGAATTATCAAATATGGAGTTCTAAGAGTTCATGACTTTAGCTTTAATGGTAATTATTGAAATGTCTGGTTGCTGAACATTTAAAGGAAACCTTTGCAATATAACCTCTCTGAGAGGTTGACATGTTTCGGTGGTAACCACCTGTATCAGAAGTCATGTCTGTCAGATGGAACATATGGAAGGCGTATTGTCTGGCAGATATGAAGTCAGTGAAGTGTCGGATCATTCATGTTGTTCACGTCTTTTAGTTGTCTCTCTGGCTGCCGTTGAACTTCCTCTCAGATCCACGTAACAGGAAAACTTCAATATTTTCGGTCTTTTTGTACGAGTGTTCAAACCTTAGCACTACACACATCTCTGGCCCGACACTCTACATGAACAGCGGCTGTGAGGGATTACTGTCAAAATGACACAAGACACCGGTGTGTCGAGAGCTCACACCACCTACATGGCACTGAAAATAATAGCCACACCTAGAACTCACCGACCATGTTATACTGGTACAATGGCCCCGCTAAGGCGATAAGGTAATGAACCACAGTATCCAATGCTTGTGCTGTACTAGAAAATGGACAGTATCAACTCCTGGACTCGAAGTAATTCAGAGATCAGAATTCCACGGTGTTGGTGAGCTGTTCTTTGAAGCCAGACTGTATGTGATGAGAACCAAGATTATCTGTAAGGTCAGACCTCAGCAGTGAGGGTTAGCGATACCAAGAGGTTTAAGACGAGCAGTGAGGACAGATGACCATATCTACAGGTTCAGCCTCAGGTGACGAGTACTGGCTACTTCTAAAAGCAAGATAGCGAGTGATGAGTGCCAGGTATATTATGCAGACGTTAGCCAGTCGATGAATACCGGCTATTATCATTATAGGTGAGACCATCATCTTGCGAACATAGAGTCGTGAAACACTGGATGCCATAAAGCGGAGAGCCATACAGTGGAGTGTTGTGACTAACAACTCGAAGATAAGAGACCTCATACTCACTGCTTATCATAACTCTCGAGTTCCTTTGTGGTGAGGGTTGGCTATGGGTACAAGGTAGAGTCTCAGAAGACGAAATGCTGTGTAAACCAAGAGGAAGGACCCGGAGTGACGGGGTCTGGCTATATTTCAAATTCCCTTAGCGTGGAGAGCTACCATGAAAAGCTTGGGTATTAGATCCTCAAGGCTGAGAGGCGTACTGGTCCTACCTGGAGGCCTGAATGTAAGCTTTAAGTAATTAACTACCTGAGGACCACGCTGCTGAAATGAAATATTCCAGACTACGAAGGGAATGGTAATGGGGTGGGTCGGTCGCCCACAAAGGACGCCGGTCAATTTAAGCAAAGCATTTTAAATCCGTGGACTTTTCATCCTTAGAATTCTCCTCATCCCACCCGGGCAATTTTCTGCGGGGAATGAATTAAATTCCCGTCGGTATAATCCGTATTCTCACTGAAGTTACGAAATTACAAGATGGAGAAGAGGTATTATAGGGACAAAAATGTTTTGTGTACTCTGACCGTCTTGTAGATGTGATGGGACCAGAGTCTTGGTGATGTACGGAGGGAATGAACGGGCGGGGGAGAATGAGGAAGGTTCACGGTCACAGAAGTAAAGATGAATTCGAGGTTTGAAGTACATATTAGCAATCAGTTACCTACGATGATGTATCGGTAATTACCTGTAGATCAAGCATGGTGAGTGTCTATGAACAGATACTCTACCTTACTCTACTATGGACAACAGTAGAACTTAATTGAAGAGACTTACAATGAACCATTCTTCAGATTACAATGGTCTTGTTCCAATTACCAATGAGCGAACTCTAATCTACAATGGACATGTCTTAACTAATGATGAACCCTGGTTCATGATTCAGACGACAGATCCGTTAAAGGATCGACGTCAACACACTGGAGTAACACAGGACACCTTATCCAAGGATGACACAGAATGGGGTAGTTACTGCTCGTTATGACATGAAAGACTAATCATTTTTAGTTTAGGTAGGCGAGGTTAGGTTAGGTTAGGTTAGGTTATGTTAGGCTAGGCTAGGTAATGTTACTGTAAGTGTGGGTTCGAATTGGGTGGTTTAGGTTGGGGGTGAAGAAGGGAGGTAGATGAGTAGGTAAAGGCAGGATTATCTACAACACAGCTAAAACTAAGATATCATAATGTTATCTTTTGTCTACACATGATAAAGTATCTTTATCAGATATCTAGTTATCAAGATATCCTCTTCCAGGCGAATTTATAACTCCAAGATAGCACAGAACTCATACACATCAGGACTACCAAATGAACTCTTACACTTCACCATAAACATACATAGACTTCTGAAAAGCTGAGATTTTTCCTGCAAAGTTCATACCTTATAGAGAGCAACCATTCTTAATGAAGTTCGCTCTTCACTATAATCCCGTTCATATGTGAAAAATACGTGCATAATTTACAATAGGAATAGTTCAATTTTCGTAGATCTAATATTCAGAAAACTCGTACTGTGAGAAATGTAAAACAAAAAAATGCAGAACCTCATATGAATTCAGAGAGGATAAATCCTGAATAATGACTGTAATAAGATCAACTGTCCACAGACACACCAGCCTGCAATGGTTGGGCATATTCGGGCCATTGCGAAAAGCGCTTTTGAATTATACACTTCACAGCCACTTTACTCTCGAGGCATTTTACCGTTTCTTTATTTATAAGGTCCTCCTGTTCGGCATGTGAGTTCGCACGGTTGTTAAGTGTATTATTCAAGTAAGGATGGACGTCCTTGCTTTGTTCAATGTTGCATTTAAAATCACTAAGAGCTTATTCCTCCTCTTTATCACCCCTTGTAGCTCTTTATTATCTTTTATCTCACTTGATACAGCGTTTGATCTCCTGTAGTGTTAAAAGAAGCACTGGGAGGAGAGACTACAGGGTCTAGTGAGAATCAGAACAGTTATAACTGTCTTGTAGAATTGTAAAGGGTTCTTGAATTGTATCGCTGGCTGTTAACAGGCACAACACACGACGACTGGCTTGTAGAACTAAAGACGATTATAGTAATATCCGAAAGGTAATTATCACTGCCGAGGTTAAAGAGCTTATGTATCTGAATCATGTATTAAACCTGACTCGAAATATTCAAAGATTCTGATGTTATATTTTGATAGTGACAATTACAATATATCGATGGGAGAGAATCATGAATCTACTGCAGATTGGGAACGCTACAGACCAGTCATGGCGAGGTTGCAGTACGTCTGTCATCATCAGATTTACCTCATTGCATACTTGGCGAGACGCACGTAATCGAAGTGGCAAACTATAAACAGATACGAACGGCTAGGGAAGAGTGATCTCAGGCGTACACATGTACAAACACACACACACACAAATCAATGGCTTCCTGTCTCGTGTGTAATATGACACACACACACACACACACACACACACACACACACACACACACAAACATGTTTAATCAATAAGTTCGAAACTTTTTTGTTTTCCCTCCTCCCTCGTGTGTTTATCGTACTTCCCTACACCTCCCATTTAATACTCCTTCCTTCTCTGCTTGTGCTGTTTTGTGTCATTTCTTTCTATTCCCCTTTTCTCCGTTTATCTGAATGTTTCATCTCATTATCTGAATCCTTTCTCTCATTCGTTATCTGAATGTTTCCACTCATTATCTAAACCCTTTCTCCCATTCTTTATTTGAATGTTTCCTCTCATTATCTGAATCCTTTCTCATTATCTGAACCCTTTCTCCCATTCTTTATTTGAATGTTTCCTCTCATTATCTGAATCCTTTCTTGTGATCTTCAGTTGTATCCCAGTTCCCACATCCTCCTCCTCCAACTGTGCTCATGTCCTGAGACTTTTCATTTCCCTCTCTTACAGCTGAAGCATATATCTTGCCTGTCCTTCCCCGTCTGTCTGTCTGTCTGTCTGTCCGTCCGTCCGTCTGTCCATCCGCCTAATGGTAAAATCTCGTCACAGGTTCTCTCTCTCTCTCTCTCTCTCTCTCTCTCTCTCTCTCTCTCTCTCTCTCTCTCTGTGTGTGTGTGTGTGTGTGTGTTCTGCTCTTCCTCGCTCTCCCTCTCCCCCCATGACCAGCCCCACTGGGCGAGTGAGGTACTCATGGCCTGGGTAATGATATTCATGGCCACTGTGGATATTAATAACTTAACCAGGATGTACCGCCACGATTTTCTCTCTCTCTCTCTCTCTCTCTCTCTCTCTCTCTCTCTCTCTCTCTCTCTCTCTTTTTATGGAAATATTCATCAAAATTTGTCGTTGGTCCTGCCACCGAGGGGCGAACATAGTGATTTATAATCTATATAGAGGAAAGGGTAGGAAAAAATTTATATGATTTATTGAAAGTTATACACATTTCATGAATGTGGGCAGTGAATGAGATTTAGACACGAAAGAACCATCGTCTGCTATCCACGACTTAGGGTCTAATCTAATGATATATTACATCATTATTCAGCGGAATATACAATGTGCATTTTACAATACTCGTATGAAAAAGAAAAATGAATAAGAAAGCACTCGGGGAGTTATGCATCTCTCTCTGTCTCTCTCTCTCTCTCTCTCTCTCTCTCTCTCTATATATATATATATATATATATATATATATATATATATATATATATATATATATATATATATATATATATATATATATATATTTATTTTTTTTTTTTTTTTTCTTTTGCTTCGTCGCTGTCTCCCGCGTTTGCGAGGTATATATATATATATATATATATATATATATATATATATATATATATATATACTAGATCCCATTGCTATTCCCATGGTGTAAATGAGTTACATGCAACTTCCAATACCGTCCCTGTGCATCCTGAACCCACGTCCATGTCAAGTAAGACAAAACGAGCGGGTGATGCACGTCCCCTCAACACGACTCTGAATATTCATGATGGAAAATGATTGGTAGTGAATAACTACTGCGAAGGTTTAGCATTGGACGACAACACGGACGCCCAAGTGCTGGATAAGCACGGTGGCTTGTCTTCCAGCAGTGTTCCAGAAATGATATCGTGTGTGATGTTCATGTAACGTAGTCCAGAGCGATTTTGATTTCACATTTGCCATTATTTTGGGAAACAGGAGTCAGAATAATGTAATTTTCAGCAGTGATGGTTATTTTACGAAATAACGGGAAGGAAAACACACACACACACACACACACACACACACACACACACACACACACACACACACATACACTCACAAGGTCTTTCGTTAGAGTTCACGAGCCATCCGCCAAAATATATCATCGCACAACTGGTGAGATCATGAAGGCTTTAGCTGGCAACATTTTGCGTTGCTGTTCCCGATCATCTAAACCAGATATGTTTTATCGCCATGAATACTCATCCGTGGATTTCCAGATTTATTCTATAGACAGAAATAGTACACACTGTAATGCTTTTACACGTAGGTTGCGTTTTAAATCAACACTTTCATTATTGTCTTTATAGCATTCGCGAGCTTATATATATATATATATATATATATATATATATATATATATATATATATATATATATATATATATATATATATATATATGACAGCTAGAGACTAAGTGTGAACGAATGTGGCCTTTGTTGACTTTTCCTAGCGCTACCTCGCGCACATGCGGGGAGAGGGGCCTGTCATTTCATGTGTGGCGGGGTGGTGACGGGAATGAATAAGGGCAGACAGTATGAATTATGTACATGTGTATGTATGTATATGTCTGAGTGTTTATATATATGTATACGTTGAGATGTATAGGTATGTATAAGTGCGTGTGTGGACGTGTATGTATATACATGTGTATGTGGGTGGGTTGGGCCATTCTTTTGTCTGTTTCCTTGCGCTACCTCGTTAACGCGGGAAACAGCGACAAAGTATAATAATGATGATAAATATATATATATATATATATATATATATATATATATATATATATATATATATATATATATATATATATGAGTTACTTCTACATCTGTGTGGGAGAAACATATGAAGAGATATTCAATAAGACTTCATTATCTTAATCAAACTTACACCCTGTATTTGTTCCAGATCCAAAACAGATGGCAATGTAGTCTAACATCAAATCACTTTCTCTTCCAAAGTGAGCGAAAAGTCTACTTGTAGTGTGACAATGCAATCAGTGACATTAAAATGACACTGTTATGTTCATCCTTGGTTATATTTTGATTACGATCAGGAAGAGTATATACGGCTCCAAGCTCCAGCAGGCGAGTTCAACTCTCACGACTCGCTTGTAAGTTAATTATGCATTTATTTGTAGCCTGCGTTGGGAAATTGCGTTGCTCTACATGCAGTTATGAATATCCATTCGCGCCGAGTTTACTCTCCTAACGGGCTTTAAGATTCATTCTGAAACGGATATATACGAGGGCGAGATGATGCTTACGTGCCAGGCGAAAGACTTCCGAAGGATCGTAACGTCGTGCATAGGGGTCGTAAGTTACGTTTAAGGGGTTCAAGTTCTGTTATGAAAACCACAATGGATGATGGCTGTTCTGTGACCCTGTAAAGTGATGGTACTTGTTCTGTGACCCTGTAAAGTGATGGTACTTTTTCTGTGACCCTTTAAAGTAATGGTACTTGTTCACTGTGACCTTGTAAAGTGATGGTACTTTTTCTGTGACCCTTTAAAGTAATGGTACTTGTTCACTGTGACCCTGTAAAGTGATGGTACTTGTTCACTGTGACCCTGTAAAGTGATGGTACTTTTTCTGTGACCCTGTAAAGTAATGGTACTTGTCCACTGTGACCCTGTAAAGTGATGGTACTTTTTCTGTGACCTCATGTAAAATGATGATGGTTGTTTCGTGACCCTAGAAAGTAATGATGCTTGCACCGTGATCTCGTGAGGTCAAAGTGGCGTTCTAAATATGAAGAGAACGATAAAGCGTGTTGACGTTAGGCATATAGCATTACATGGTACAAGATTCATACAAAGACTGACGCAATCGTAATGCCAATATGTTAGAGAGGTCTCTGATTTCCTCTTCGTTAATCATAAGGGAAAATGATTTTGTAGGCTAAAAAACTGTGGGATATCATACGGCGATATCTTCCTGCAGCTTAATCTTATCCAGACACATTGTTGTCATGGAACACGAAATTTGGTTTTGAGAATACATGGATACAGATATCTGCATTGTGTGTTTTACTATCGCATTTTCGTGATATCCTAGTTAGTGGCAAAACTGGCTAGGAAGTGTTGTGTTCTTAGGTTAAAAAAAAAGAAGCAAGCTCTCTCTCTCTCTCTCTCTCTCTCTCTCTCTCTCTCTCTCTCTCTCTCTCTCTCTCTCTCTCTACCACCTCTAGGCAACCTAGATCTTAGATTCAGATGTAGTACATCTCGTCTATGGGGGCCATCTTAATCTCTACATCATCCCTGGAGACAAACCATCCCTGGCGACACATCATTCACAGGGCCTCACACACACAACACACACACACACACACACTGCTACCCTCCTCCATCCATCACACAACGTGTAAAATCTCAAGTACCGCTTTTACCAGCCTCTCCTCCGCGTCTGGCCTGTCACTTGGTCCCCACCCGGCCTCTCGTCATCTCTGACCCACAGTTACAACTCTTACTCTCCTCTTCTCCCCATTTGTTTTCACCTTGGACGAACGCCCTTCCCTTCGTCTCCCCACGTCTCGTACTTCATCTTAAAAAAGTCTCTCCTTCTAAGCATTTCCCTCGGTGGTGGTGTCACGCAATGAAAATGCACGGTCGTTCTAAATTTGAATGAATGGTTGCCATGCAGCACCTCACTATTCTTCTCACTCCAGCCTTTATATCTAGTACGTACTACGCCGTGAGAGCCATCCAGCAAGGGTTAGTTCCACTAAACAATCTCCACCAGGATGTGTATCAACATCTAGGTTACTTACGAAAGCTAACACGAAATCTTACGAGACAGAGACGAAATAAAAAAACAAAAAATCTGGCCATCTTATGATAAGTGAAAAAACTAGGCGGTGAAGAAAACTGCTGACATTGTCGGAAATATTGCGTGATTCGGTCGGTTTGAACAGTTGGCAGAGAGACTCGATACACTGGTATGAAAGATCGAGTGACACCCTGACGTCAGCGGGAGACGACTCCTGGGAGGGGAAGGAACAAGTGTGGCACGGGTGACCCTTCCCCTGTGGGATGAGTGCTACTTTTCCAGCCACGCTCGATACCTGGTTAGACACGGGCTCTCCCAGTGCAACTGAGGTCATCATTGAATTACACGAGAGGGAGAAGACGAAGATGAAGCAAGGGGGAAGGAGAGAGAGGGGGTGTTTATTTCTTTCCAGCAGTATGACATGAAGAGAGGGAGGGAGCGGAGGGGGAAGGAGGAGGAGGGAGTATAACCGAGTGTTTAATGAGATGGAGACATGATCTATGAGGGAAGAGGATAGATAGTCGGTATAATGAGAGGGTGGAGGAGGGATGTAACACGATGGAGAGGGATGAGGCACATAGGAAGGGAGGTCCTAAAGATAGAGAATGAAGGTGTAGGAGGATTCTCATTGTGAGCAGGTTAACGATAGCTGCGATTCCAGCCTCGGAACAAGCGTTGGTTGCATGAAGTGAATGAATGAAAATAATAATTCCACGGCCATATACACCCTCACTCTATGATGTCAGTCATCTTGTGATCTTGAACAGAGAACAAGTCTACACCTGAGCATGACAGTGAACACTCTAGGATGAGAGAGGTCTGCATCATCCTCATTACTAAACTTTATCTACACACAGACTACCATGTATGTTGAAAACGTTGTATCGATCTTCATGCGAATTCACGTATTTCCAAATAACATCATTTATTTTCATGATTGTTGCCTGCACCGTCTCTGTGGAGGGACTGTCGCGCTGGTTCCTGCACTGTGCTAATTGTGTGTTTCTATCATTTGACTCCGTTGCCAGCAGACTTTCCATCTCATTAAAGCAAACCTGCTGCTCGGGTCAGTTTCATCCTTTGGGAACAACGTCCAAAATTGGAATTCTTAACAAGTGCTCAACAAGGGCTCAGATCCTACGGTGGAATGATTTGATTTCTTATTAACGGTATTCGTTCTCAGATCGAGTCAGTAGGTTCCAGTCATAAATACTTCATATAGTCCGGAGGACTGCGACTGATCATCCCTTCAAGTCCGATATCAAAATTTGACTCGTTGAGCTTGTGTTTCCGTTCCTCTTCCCTACAACGGTATTTCTATGGGTTTTTGCTCCTGGGAAAACTTGTTGCTTGTGTGCCTTTCCGCCATTAACCAGACAGGATGATACTCGGCAAGTAAACTGCGTCACATGATTAGTGTGTGGCCGAGTTGCTGACCCCTTCCAAGTCACCTCCCTTCACAAGTCGTCATGACCCCTCCCCCCTCTAGCATGTCAAGCCTCGTATCCTTATCTTATCTCTCTCTCTCTCTCTCTCTCTCTCTCTCTCTCTCTCTCTCTCTCTCTCTCTCTCTCTCTATCGTTCGTTCGTTCGAGGTCACTCGAGGTCACTCTAGCTGCGGGCGAGGTCATGCAGCAATGCAGGTGTGGTGCAGCGAGGGAAAGACTTTATGTGGGCGACACAGAGACACACAGGAGCCTCTTGTTGTCGCCGCTGTTGGCTCCCTCCACGCCAGCGTCGACGACTGAATGAAAGAAAAAGAAAGAAAGAAAAAGAAAGAAAAACAAAGAAAAGGAAGAAAGGAGGGCAAAAGGATAAAAAGGAAAAGGGACAGATAGGAAAGAAAAAAGAGACAAAAGAGAGAGAAGAGAAGAGAGAGAAGAGAAGAGAGAGAGAGAGAGAGAGAGAGAGAGAGAGAGAGAGAGAGAGAGAGAGAGAGAGAGAGAGAGAGAGAGAATCAAAACGTGCAAGGAGCTTGGAAGCGGGTGGATAAAAGACCTCCACGGCCGAGAGGATAAAAGGAGTAAAACTTCCCCAGATCATTTCATAGTTGAGAAAAACAACAGCGAAACTCGTGTGCTCATGTTACCCCAGCTGTAGTGATGCTGCCAGGCCGGCTGAGCGAGCAAGAACTCTCTCTCTCTCTCTCTCTCTCTCTCTCTCTCTCTCTCTCTCTCTCTCTCTCTCTCTCTCTCAGACATAAAGGTTAGTAAGGCGTACTTGCGCTTCATAACAGGAAGACAATGAAATACAGTAATGATATGGAGTAAGGAAAGAATCTAATATCCTTACGTAAATCATGTTTGCCATGCATATGCCTTATGTATATGACAGCAAAAGTGTTGTATGATATGAGTAGTTTTCATTCAACAGTAGACGACCTACACGAGGATATATGTAAAAGATCTACACATCTATAAACCACTGACTTTGTGCTATACATATACGTAAAAGCTTTCTGGAAATATCCTGATGATACGGAGGACAGACAGGAACTTATACGCTACACCTGAAGATGTATATTGATCAAAACTTCGTAGCGAATAGATGAATGAAATGATTAAATTTCTACAAAATTGTGAGTCGCTGAATGAGAGACATCTCTCTCTCTCTCTCTCTCTCTCTCTCTCTCTCTCTCTCTATATATATATATATATATATATATATATATATATATTATCCCTGGGGATAGGGGAGAAAGAATACTTCCCACGTATTCCCTGCGTGTCGTAGAAGGCGACTAAAAGGGGAGGGAGCGGGGGGCTGGAAATCCTCCCCTCTCGTTTTTTTTTTTTTTTAATTTTCCAAAAGAAGGAACAGAGAATTGGGCCAGGTGAGGGTATTCCCTCAAGGCCCAGTCCTCTGTTCTTAACGCTACCTCGCTAATGCGGGAAATGGCGAATAGTTTGAAAGAAAAGAAAGAAAATATATATATATATATATATATATATATATATATATATATATATATATATATATATATACATCCATCAATACACCTAGCAGCATCTTTTGTTGAAGGCAAGAGATGATAGCACATAGCGCACTATACTCATCAAACAACATTTTTCTGCATTACATATTTGGGTAGCACGTCTTTCGCAGATCAACTGGGTCATTCCTGACGCTTCTTTGTTAGCCTGAGGGTCAAGCGTCCTCACGGAATCAATGCTCATGACGAGTGTATGTCCCTATGAGCTTGATCTATCCAGTGGGAAATGGAATCGAGTTTTGATGGTAGATGTACAGAAGATTAGAATGAGATAACACACACACACACACACACACACACACACACACACACACACACACATATATATTTCCCCTGGGGATAGGGGAGAAAGAATACTTCCCAAGGTTCCCTGCGTGTCGTAGAAGGCGACTAAAAGGGGAGGGAGCGGGGGGCTGGAAATCCTCCCCTCTTGTTTTTTTTTTTTTTAATTTTCCAAAAGAAGGAACAGAGAAGGGGGCCAGGTGAGGATATTCCCTCAGAGGCCCAGTCCTCTGTTCTTAACGCTACCTTGCTGATGCGGGAAATGGCGAATAGTTTGAAAGAAAGAAAAGATATATATATATATATATATATATATATATATATATATATATATATATATATATATATATATATATATATATGTGTGTGTGTGTGTGTGTGTGTGTGTGTGTGTGTGTGTGTGTGTGTGTATTCTATCTTACACCAGGTAGCGATTTATCGGAAAAAAAATAAATATATGGGAGGATGAACAGCTGGGTTAGTTATGAGCAAATACTTTATGAGTAAATACTTTCCCTTATCTCTTTTTACCTCTCATACTCTATATATACTGATTATGCCCCGGCCTTGATGTGGCCATTTGTCCGTGACTGGAGCCTCCACCGTAAAAAAGGAAAAAAAAATAAAAAAAGGAAGTCCTGGATTCGAACACAGGCCCGCGCGATTCATAGTCAGCGTTGCTGACCACTAGTATTTCTCCCCCTTTTTTTCTCTGTCTATTTGACTGCTGTTTCACTCAATGTCTTTCCCCTACCAGAATTTTTGTTCATGTGCAGAGCTTTTGTTATTGAAAAAAAAGAAAGGAAAAAAAACAAAATTTTGACATGTAACTGACATTGCTGAGATTACCTTTTGAAATTACATCGGAATTTGAGATGTGCTAAAAAAAAATTCCTAATTCAGCGAGAACCTAAACGCATTATAATTAACTGTTACCTTTCCTCCTCTCTTGCACGGCCTCACTGTGATATATCCTGCGAAAAAAAGAGCATATCTGGTGTTTAATACGCTCATAAAATTATATTACAGCGTCTAAAAGCGTGTTGGAACCCATTATATCAAATGTATGTTCAAATCTGTTAAAAGAGCATAAACTGGCTGAAATCTATTATGAAAGTTAATGTACATAATATAATTCGTTTTAGAGTGGTAAATTAATTTGTTTTATTCTGAGGGACTTATGCTTTGAAATGTGATTTCAGTCATTATTAAATAGATTTATTGGATGGTTTGTGTTCAATTTATGACATTTGTTTCTTCATTCATTTCATCGTGGAAAAATTGTAAGGTCAGATGATGCAGGTCTAATCAGAAAAAGCCCTCGTGCCTAGATATCCAAACCTCTATATAGAATCTAAATATGAAATATCTAAAAAATAAACATCAAAGATTCGTTAGATGGTAAAGCAGATTTTTGGTCGACACAGTTCCCTTCTGCAGCTATTTTACGATTCCACTAAAACCTAAGCACTCAAACTGACTGAGGATCCTTATCACCCTACATTAATCTATCGGGAAATGAGACAGAAATTCCTGAAAGTCAGATAAGCATAAATGAGATAACTCACAAAATGAAAAAAAGAAATAAATCATTCACATTTTGTGTGTGTTAAGGACAGCTGTATGTTAAACACGGCCGTCGGAAGTTGAATGGTCTTGTTAATGGCGGAGACACGAAAGCAGTCACCTCGTGAGAGATGAAATGAAAGCAATATCTACATAGAAGAAGGAGAGAGAGAGAGAGAGAGAGAGAGAGAGAGAGAGAGAGAGAGAGAGAGAGAGAGAGAGAGAGAGAAGACGTACACAGACTCATTGCCTTTGGTGTGACGTGATCAACCACTTGTTCACGACAGTACGACCTCTGGGCGTCATGACCTGACCATTAGAGGTCAGTCTACCATATCCATAGGTCGTCCTGTCGTGCTACAACATGAGTCGTTCCTTCGTGCCCATGACCTTCAGAATGTCGCTATTCCACAATGAAAGAATCTGAATTGATAAAGTATGATCATCACTATTGAAATACGATCCTATACGGAATCTATATATTCGACATTTGTGAATGAACATTTATACATAGGACATAACGAAAGTGAATCATTAAATGAATTCAAAACGTTCTCATCCATCTTTCTGTTCCATAAGGGAAAGAAAAAAGGCCATCTGTTCCACTCTCACACGACAGAAGGAATTTGCGACGCAACTTTTTGAAAGCCACCGTCTGACGGGTGCAAATTACTGTGTGGCCTGAGTTTAGGAAGTTATTACTGAATTGCCTGATATAGTGGCTCCCGAAACTTTACCACGGTCCCTCAGATAATCGCCCAGGCTATTCAGGGTCGTCTTGTTAAACGAGCCTTGTGTTCTGTGTTGTCTGACTTGGGCTGGGCAACGGCGGTGTGAATGGCACAGGTTATGTGGTGACATTAGGAAGATACAAGGGAGAAAAGAATGGGTGGGACGTAAGATTTAGAGAAACAGGTAGGAGAGTGTTAGAATTCCAGTGGTTAGAGATGGGGTAGCATGGGAAACAGGTGTGGTATTAGTGTCAGAAATTAGAATAAGGTGGTTAGAAAAGCAATGGGGTCACATGATGGAACATTATGATATGAATGGGGTTTAGAGACAGGCGGGACGTAAATTGAGGAAATGGTGTGGGGACAGAATGAGTCTGGCATGAGGTTGTGAGATCAAGGTGTGGAGGTATAGTTAGAAGCATATGAGGTGTAGAGAGGGAGAAGGAGTATGAGATACATTTCGTAATATATAAGGAAGAATGAAAAAATAAGGATGAGAGTTAATCAGACCTTCAGCTTCTGGAGGAATATGTTTCCTCCATACGCCCAATACGGAGACATATATCCCTGGGGATTGGGGAGAAAGAATACTTCCCACGTATTCCCTGCATGTTGTAAAAGGCGACTAAAAGGGAGGGAGCGAGGGGCTGGAAATCCTCCCCTCTCGTTTTTTCTTTAATTTTCCAAAAGAAGGAACAGAGAATTGGGCCAGGTGAGGGTATTCCCTCAAAGGCCCAGTCCTCTGTTCTTAACGCTAGCTCGCTAATGCGGGAAATGGCGAATAGTTTGAAAGAAGAAAGAAAAGATTATATATATATATATATATATATATATATATATATATATATATATATATATATATATATAACAGTTGCGATGGCAGCGAGTCTCACAGACCTCTTAACAGCTTGGGATCAACAGAGATAATGACAATAGCGCTTGGCAAGCTCTCACGTCAAACATCCAGGACTTAACTTGTACTGAGCACTAATGTTCGTACACACACACACACACACACACACACACACACACACACACTCTCACACACACTCTCACACACACACACACACACACACACACAACACCTGGCACACTGCAGGCACCATGGATGGCCCCATTACCAAGGGTTTTAGGGGACTGCTCACACAAGTGGTTGTGGTGAACGCTGACGACTTAAGCGTTTAGAGAGGTGAAAGCTAACGGGAGGGGGTGGATATGGAAGGGATTCTCACTGTGGTAGCACACAGGTATTCCTGTCCTGAATATCTGTAGGGAGAGAGGGACGAGATGACGTGACAGGGTCTATGTGGCATAGACAGATGTAAAAGCTCTGGTGGAGTTCAGAGGAATTTATGAGAACGAGTTTTCTATACCGATTCAAAGAATAGTCACGTATGAATGATATCTATTTTTATATCTTTTTAGCCCAAAGGAAAATTTGGCATGTAAATGGTTAGTGAATTTGGAAACCCCCGGGCTCCCCGAGAGCATGGGAGAGAGGTCTTAGACGAAGCTGTATTCCTATTAGTCCACTGACGATTGTACAGCTTAGTCGAGAGTGACTCGTTGCTGACCTCGGTGTCATGATTTGCAGGCGGGTCCGTTAATGTCACGCGGATGCGACATTCTTTCGTTCTCAAGATGAAGAAGTCCTCTACTTACACTTAAACGTTCACCACAAGAAGTTCCTTCCACTTAGATGGTGTGTGTGTGTGTGTGTGTGTGTGTGTGTGTGTGTGTGTGTGTGTGTGTGTGTGTCTGTCTGTCTGTCTGTCTGTGGTGGGGGAGGGGGGGAGGGGGGAGGGACTGAAGGCCTCACTTCCCCTATTCTTAATGATTTGCAGCAAAAAATATTACCAACTCAACCTACATTCCAGACACCCAAGAGCGCTTTTCCAATGCTTTGGATCTTCTTATAACTTCTAATTCTTTGCGTTATTTCTACAAAACCTCGATCCTAGTTGGTTCATTTGGCCACATTCTAACGGTGACCCATACTGGGATTTTTTCTTCCTGTCTCCTACGCTCTTCCTTCTTTTCGTGAATCAACATTTTTCTTTCTTGAACAGTCGTTTATTCGTCGACTAGTCAACAACGCCTCTGCTCAACTTTTTTTCTTGTTGAATCTATTCCGCCTCCTCTAATTCGATTCAAATCTCTTCTCGTCAAAACTCTGCCGCTATAAATTTAGATTTGCACAGGATTTCCTAATGGGAGAATCACAGCCTAGTTAGGCATAATGTCTCTGAAACTCATCTTCTGCTCATTTCTCTTTCTAAGGCCTCTTTTCACTTACCCATCTCCCCAGATAGCTCTGTCATTGCGCCACTCAACGCAGTAACCAAACTTGGTGTTGCCGTAACATCTTATCTGTCTTGGAAACCCTACGCTACACAAATAGCGAAGTCCATCTCAAAGAAACCAGGAGTTCTGTTCGCATGCCTGAAGTACTTTACTTCTGGAAAGCTGTTTTAACCACACAAAGGACTGATACCTCATTGTGTGGAGCACTGTCCTCACACCTCAGGAGGCTCTAGCTTTACACACGTTGCGGGGTCGTTCATCCGTCGCATCAATTTTCCAAATCTGATATCAATAATTGACCCACTTTTCCCGCACCGTAGTGTCAGATCTCTTTCTCGCTTACAAAGATGTTACTTCGGTTCTGTCCCAACATTAGCTAAACCACCGGGTAACACTTCGCAAGCTGGAGACCACTTGCACTGGCTCCTTGTCATAAGGCCTGAGACACAATAGATAGCTCTAGGAGAGTAGAAGCCGAAATGATACCTGCAGAACAGAGGGAGGGAAGCAACATCTAACACGGGCGGAAAGGGAAGGGTGAAGACAGGTGATACAAGGAGAGTTGACAAGTGGATAGTTTTTGATTCCCTTCCCGCCAAGAGGGAGGTGGAAGAGGAACCACCCAACATAAGCAATCAACATCCCATAAGCTGGCCAGAAATGAAACCCCTTTTGAATATGGAACAACTGTTCAGAAGAAGGATGATTGGCGCCCCCTGTACAACACACCTGGGTCTTTTGAAAAGCAAACTTTGGTAATGTTCATTATTTGCCGTTTCAGGACAGACTAGATGATACAGGTTATGTCCGACATGTTTATGTTACTGCAGGGTTGAACTGTAGTGAATTTTGGTAACAGAATCGCAAAACCAGCTCATGAAAGGTGAGAAGCGAGAGGAAATTATTGTGATATATAATAATGTTTATCTCGGAGGTCGTGTTAGACGATGGCTAGTTATGTTCCGTCTTTAAAACCTACCCATGCGTTCTCCCTCACTTGCTTCCACACGTTTTACGAACAGCAGGTGAACGCAAACACCCGCACAAACGCCGCCAGCGAATGAACTAAGCTGCGGGATAATCCTGGCGCACACAATCAGCAGCACATGCGATATTCTCATTCATTCACGTCCCTACTAAATCTTTAATACGATCGACATTTCAGGCCAACACAGTCTCCAAAATACGCGGAAACGCTCCCTCCAAAGTGTTATGGTTTGGGGGAAATCATATTTATACTGCCCACGGAAATGGGATGTGTGTGGCTGTAAGAATCATTATGTAGATTGAGGGAATTCACTTTCGTACATTCGGTTCTGCCTCTGAAAAAAAAAAAAATACTGAACTAATATATTATACTTATCGGTGAATTGGAAAGGCATGCATAAAAGTTACCCCTCTAAAAAAACAACTCAATTTACATGCTTAAGTCATCCTCACGATTTGTTTTGAGCTTTTTATGACACGTGGTGAGTGTGGCTACAGGAGAACCCGAAGAAAGGTGAAAATGAAACGGGATTCACGGGTATAGAATGATGTAGACAGATGCAACGAGATATCACAGAGTTTATACTACAGAAGATATGGAGACACAGACGCAGGAAGACAATACATACGGTTTTTGATGGACGTAAAAAAAGATTGACTGAAACTGACGCGGATATATGCAAATGTGGATGCATAAGAAATCGATGAAAATAAGCATAGATGCATATATCCACAAGTAAATATACACACAATAGGAGATGCATTGTTTTATATATATATATATATATATATATATATATATATATATATATATATATATATATATATATATATATATATATATGTATATATATATAAAAATTCAGGACACCTCTTCATGGCTTATGCAGCTCCGAGACTGCACGCCATGCAAGAGTATGGAAAGGATTAGACTCCTTTGAAGCGAGAAGGTCCTTCCTTAACACGAAGGTACTCCTTACAGTCCATTGAAGACGATACAGCCCTGCCGAAGGTGAATTCCCCCAGCGGTGTAGCCACTAGCACTGTTGTATATGGCCGTGTATATAAACGTACACAAAGACGATCACCCGAGGTCTTCATATCAGGTTTCGGGTCTGTGCACAAATATCAAAGGAGACGAGAGGTGCTGGCTGTCGGATTCATCCACCCGAGCGACAAATCTTTGACCCAAACGTTGGTGGAGGCGACAGACCTACAACGTCTTCCTATGGAGCGACGCTGCTGCAGTAGCACTGGTCCCTGCCTGCTTTGTGATGGGCGGCGATGGTTATCGCGGGGTTCAGCCACGAACTGTGTCCACAAATGAGATTTCTCATCTCGGATGTAAGCGGTCTGGCTGCAGAGTAACCGACCCATGGCGACATTCTGGGAACTGTCAGGGTGGGAAAGCGTCGTGCTCACCGCAAGCGAGATCAAGCTGAGCTACATATATAAACGGACCGAGTACAATAAAAGAAGTACAGAGAGAGGGTCGCACTATATCAGAACATCTTATGAGATCAAGGGTGTGTTTACAGACGAACGTCGAGTTTTGGCTGTCTTGGAACCTGCTTGTCTTGTTGTTCTTCGTGTCTGTTCTACATCCTTCTGCTCTCTCTCTCTCTCTCTCTCTCTCTCTCTCTCTCTCTCTCTCTCTCTCTCTCTCTCTCTCTCTCTCTCTCTCTCTCCCTAATTGATGAAAACAGCGAGTTTGCTTGGGACAACACAACTAATGGCCTCTGGCACTAATAATAAATCCCTCAGTTGAATACACATACCAGAGGACGTCTCAGATTTACCAGAAGAGTGTGGGATTTTCTCTGGCATAGAAGAACTTACGGTGAACCTACAAGATGTTAAGATACATACGAGATCATCATCTTCAAAAGTTAAGCCGAGGCGATAAAGATAGAGCCACAGATGATATATTACTACGGGTTCTGAAATAAGCAAGTCATGCTTTAACCGTTCCTTTTTAAGATCATTAAGTAAATCATTACCGGAAACGAAAGTGCAAACGTTGAGAGGAAGAAAAAAAAAAGCGATGTGAAATGTGCTGAAGATGACGCGCCCGGTGACGTCGTCACCTCGAATAAGCGAGAAAATTACGAAGATTAATGTTTGAGCACAAGTTTCCAAGAACGTCATTAACAAAAGATAGTCAGCATGGATTCCCTAGCATAAAAATAGGCCGTGTCTTTAACAATTTTATGATTTTTGTAGGAAACCTATTGAAGCTTACGGGAGTAACTCATGTCTTATTGCCCCGTCGTGACAACCAGGATAACAGGAAGGTCTTGGGGGATGTCAGAATGAGGCAATTGGAAAGCTATTGAAACGCGGAACCACTCGTGATGACCTTCAGAAAGACCTCGGCACCTGGACTGCCCAGCCTGGTTCTTGCATCTGATACACCAAGCATGACCGCGACCCAGCTAGACCCATGCGTACGACGCCAAGTTGTCCAGGGAATTTGATAAGGGACTTGGACTGCAATTACGATTTGCAGCTCTCAGCACTGGGACTTGGAGGATTAACGAGGAGATAATTCATTTGGCGAGAGAGAGAGAGGAGAGAGAGAGAGAGAGAGAGAGAGAGAGAGAGAGAGAGAGAGAGAGAGAGAGAGATTTTGGTTTGCGAGAAGCGTCTTGCACTGGGGAATATGAGGGAAAGATTTTGTTGGTGGATAACACACACACTTCAAAGTTCCCTTCAGTGAGGCCAGGAAGACCTAAGAGTGGATGAACCATTATAACTAAGAGCTGCTCTCACTGGATACAAGAAGTTAAAGCTATTAATTGAACTTATAATGAAGACCGATTTGAACATTAGAGGACAACGTCTTTTAAACATAATAGATAGATGCTCCACAATAAGGCTATGAAGATTATGAACAGGCTGTCTTTTATGTGACAATGGACGAACATCGTGACAAACAACCACTACGTAATGAATTAGTTATCATGTGTGACAAACAACTGTGAGAGATGGAACAGGAATTAAGCGTTACATTCATCCAGCTGCTGAGAATACAAAAAAGAAAAACTGTGGGGAAACATTGATGATTTCTGCATTCGAAACCAACTCACAATGATGAAGAGGTTCTAATAGAGGTGGACTCAGAGATGTTCATAAAGTATCGGTGGAACAGAATCACCGGAAAACTTTCGCAGTGCAAATCGTGGCTGATTGTTTCTGTCGTATGAAGAAAGATTTTCCACGAGGCAAATACTTATTCTGGAGTTCCATTAAACTCAGACCATACACTATTCGATTCGCTAACCTGAAGATTGCACCAATAAAGATACCCAAACTAGTGGCACGAAAAGTCATGGAATCAAAATGTTTCTCCGATAAGAATATATAAGAGAATTACGGAAAAAAGGATAAGTGAAGTGAGATTGAGGAAACAGTTGAAGAAAACTGGGAGCAACTTGGTTATATTTTGGAACAGCAAAAGAAAATACAAACATAGGCAAAATGAGATATTACAGAGTGGACAGGAAAAGGACATACCACAAGAGCAATGATGAGGTCAAGGGGGCAGTCGAGTTAAGAGGAAAGCCAAATGAAGAATTTTAGAGGATCAACACTAACTGAACAATGCACAACACGGTGTTAGCACGAAATCGTTCATGTTTGACAAATG